>NW_009637235.1:0-38476 GCF_000690535.1 Cariama cristata | reverse complement strand
TTCTGAGTAGCTCTGCTCCGAGACTGAAGACGTAGTTGAAACCCAAATTGACGCAATCCTGACGCTACAGGGCTGAAATCAGCACCTTTCCCACCTCCCATCCCCCCTCCTGAACTGCCACACCCTCTCTCCCTCTCTCTGTCTCTCCCCCCCTCACTACTCCCCCCCTCCTCCTCCTTCTGAGGATTGAACACGCACTCATCGATTATTTAAACTGCCCTGCTGCAGGATATGAGCTGCCACCCTCCATTCAACACAGACAGTGAAATGCTAATGTCTGTGATTCAGTGCACCTTGTGTAATATATGGGTGTGTCTGTTTTGCTGGGGTAAGATTTATTCATTTGCCTATTTATCTATCAGCTGGACAGGCTATAACAATGTGAAGGAGATACCAACTCAGATGGTCCACACATTTTTTCCTATGACTGACGTGATACGCTTACTGGATTTGAGTCACAAAAACTCCTATGTGCCTTCTCCCTGTCCCTCCTCCTTGCTTCTTCCCACCATCCACCCCCACATAAACTCTCAGCCCTCACTTTGGAAATCCTCTTGACCTTCCTTCAGGTCTAGGAAAGAGCTAAATCTATGTAGATACTTCTGGATTTTACCAGATTTAGATGTCTGTCTCACAGTCTGGACTGAGAACATGGGGCGGGGGGCGGGTAGGGGGAGGTTGGCAGGTGGGAGGAATGGGGGGAAACAGGTCAAGAAAGCAGGGCTGCCTGTAACCAGAACAACTACAGTGTATAATAAACCAAGCTAACTGCTGGTGCAACAGAGCTGCAAAAGCCAGCACCTGGTATCCGACTCTTCTTGGATTCAGATGGAATCATAGCAGCCAAGTTTAGATCCTAACTGCTAATTCTTCTGCATAAATCAGAAACAGGTGTTGTTGCTTTTCTAAATAACAAAATCCAGATGCAGATGTAATCTGACACGGCCTTGCCCAGCGATGGGTCACTCAGAAGCTAGTGTGTCTTGGCCCACTTTAAAGTGCGTTCTTGCTTCACAGTGAAGTCAGTGAAGTTCCTAGGATTTTAGAAAAATTAAAATAGGAAGGCAGTAGAATTGTGGCAAGCTGGTGTAAGAACACAACTGAATGAAGTGTCTGGCTTATCCTGAGATTTGAGAACCTATTGGTTAATATTGTTTATGCATATCTGCTTCTGTTACACATTCAGCAACTCGGCCTTAGTATACACCTGCACAACTCTTCCAGGAACAACCATATCCACTACCCCAATTTTCATTACATCCCATCCCATCTAATAAAACACAGAGAATAGCTTACCACCACTGTTCTTCCTACAAACAGTTGGACTACAATGAACTCAGGTATTAGAAGACTGCAGAAACTGCTGTTTAGCCCTTGTTTGTGTTTTAGCAGCACAATTTGATTTGGGATGTTTCGGTTCACGTGTTGGCACTGATCCAAGCAAATCTGGCCCAGCTTCTCTCTTCTTTCTGGCAGTCCTACTTCCCCCCAGCCATGCTATCCACTGCCCTTTCTCTGTCCAAAATGTAGCCTTGCTTGGAATGTGCATCCATTGAAAGTAATTACTCATGATTTTAGACCACATTCCAGGTATATGAGCCTCCAGAAAAGACTGAAGCAAACAAGATCCTTACATTTAGAGTTAAACGTGTTTAAGTGGAATGTTAGACTATTTAAAGCTGTTATTGTGTCTGGACCTTACAGACAATGTACTGAGAATCAATACCTTGGTAGTGTATTTATCGTATTTGATCTGGGATATGGTGAGCACATATGTTATGTTTACACTTGAGTTATTGTCAATAATTTTTGAAGCTTTTTATTGCTATTTTTTAATGAAATCCAAGACACTTTTTGTTGATATATACAAAATTTAAGGAGCACATGGAAATATAACAATGATTGATTCAGGTTTTCTTCCCTTTAGTTTATCAGATGTCTGAAGGATATATAAAAGGCTTTTACACAATTTATACACCTTTATAGAGTACACAAAGATAATTTCCTTCAGCATTCAGGGTTTTCTTTTTTCTTTTCTTTTTATTTTCTGTGACAGTGCTGATGAAATGGGGAAAATGCGTATCTTTCTTTTATTCTTTTTTTTTTCTCTTTTTCCAAAATTCCTGATCATTCATGCTAGATTTTAGACACTAGTTCAGACCTGAAAGGTGCTGGGTGCTGTACAAACATATAGCAAAGGGCCCTTGCTTTCATCTCAGTTCTGGGCATATGTAGCTCTTTAAAGCAATGTAGAAAAGGTTTCATGATACCAGCTCTCTGTCTTTAGAAACTTGGAGCTACCAAGACTGTGTATATATATAAGCATGTGTAAACATATATACAGATGTACAAATGAACTATTCTGTCTCTTTATTGCATTAGTCAGTGAAATAGAAAGTAACCATTTTTTTACATCACTTGTGAACCCTCTATATTTAATTACATGACTCCACTTAATGGAACAGAGTGCACATCACAGAAAGTACCCGAGGAGGAGGTGGAGCACTGAGCTGCTGACACATCTTGAGACAGATGCACTTTTTGCTCCCTGCGTTGTGCAAGCACCATCTAGTGTACATCTTAGACCCACCGGCACCGGATGACTAACATACACCCATGCAGGTAGTACAAACGCAAAGATATATAACCAACTCACTGCTGCTTCATTATACTTCTGACAAGTGGTCAGAGGGAAAAATCATGATGTGAACCCTGTATGTTTCTCATCCAATTAAATTACTATTTTTCAGTTCAGTCGCATGCAACAGTAATGACTCTCCATTTTTGTGGCTATGTGTTCTTCACATTTCTCCCTGTTCTAAAAAAATATCCTGGATATTTCAGCAAAACTTCACACAGTTTGCAACAGACTCTTCGGTAAAAATTTGCACTAGGAACTCACTGCCCAGGTAAAAGTCCCTTAATTTTCCCAGCAAACATGATACAATAATCTCAAATACTTTCATCTTAGAGACAAAATGTTAAAAGGAGCTCATTCAGATTTTGCCTACATTGAGTTGAAATGGACTAATCATCTGCAAAATATCTCTGTATGTGATCAGACTGACTGTATCACAACAAGGCCTTCTGTGGTCTGAAAACTAGATTACTAGTGCACATGCATGCGCAGAGCATCCTCCTGCTACTCCAAGAGGGAGGGTGGTTGCTAAGCGACAGAGTCCATACACTTCCCAAAGCAGATAGTCCTCAAATAAACATATGGGTCTGGAAAAGGTGGTCCCCTACTTGCAAATTAACTTTCACCATTCTTCAGATCCCGAAGCCTGTGTGTGAAGAAAACCTAATCCTCTTCCTTTAAAAAAGAAAAAAACAAAATTATTCTAAACAAGACCCCCGCCCCCTGCCCTCAAAAGTCGACCAGCATTAAAAAAAAAAAACCCTTGATGAATTATATGTCTGAGGTGAAGCTGGTGAAATAGTCCCTTTCCACCTCTATAAAATGTTTCTCTGGAGCTTTAAGACAGAGTTTCACATTTTCAAAAACAGCATCTAATTCTAGTTCTGCAGTTGCCAGGTACGAAACTACAGACATTAATTAATATTATTCAGCACCTATGAAAATCAAGCCCTCCAGCCATGCTTACAAAATAAAACCTCAGTGAGAACACAGGTATCGGTCCCTGATTTTGGGAAGTGCAGAGCATTCAGTGCTTCTGAAAGACAGACAACTTCAAAGGGATCTACAAAGGATTTAGGTAGTTACATTCTGCTTAATTTCCACTTCAGTTTCCTCTGCAATTAAACAGCAGAAGAGAGCTAGCGTCCCTCCCTGTCTCATCTCTCAGTCTACGACACTGCTTAAATGCCTAAAGGCATGTCTTTGGGTGCCACACACACACACAAGCCTGGACTTATCACTTGAACACTCAGCCTGCTGCCTATTTGGCCTTACAGACTTACTGTTGCTCCTAAGTTGTTATTGAATTCAGCTTCATGGATTTTAATGTCCCATGCTACGTGAAATACTTCAGCATGACCTCCAGTTTCTGCTGCAGAATGGTGTACATTTTCTGAACTGTATGTACCAATCCCATCTGGATACATCAGATCTCACAAAGTTCCTGAAATGGCACAAGAGATATGGATTTAGGTAACTGAATCATCTCTAGCTCGTACATCACATCTAGGCATCTAAGTTCATGCCTATAAATCTAGAAATTAATTCTTCTCACTTTGGGGCTTGGTTGAATTGCCTCTGAACTTGTATCTAGAGTCACTGAAAAGCCCCTAAACTTCTATACAGAACTAGTGGATACAAGACAGGGTGAACAGGAGACCTGGGCAAACCCAGAGCAGCAGCTGAAGGTGAGGCAGAGGTGCCTGATAGAGTAGTTGGTCTAGGTAAGCTGCCTCAAATGTCATTATACAACATAATTTAAGAAACTGAATAAATTCCCCAGCTTGCCTACAGGTGTGTAGAATTCTAAATTAATGTATTAAACATGAAATAGAGTCATGGCCCAGGGATCAGCTTTAGGTTGAGCAGAACCTTTCTCTTGACTCCACTGGCTGTATTGACCAGACACTCATTTTCTGTAGTGGGAATTTCGAATACTTATTGCACGTACAGACATGACATTTGATACGCCAGTTTTAAGGCTGACCTCCACTCCTAGGGTTAGGTGAGGTGTCTAAAGTCATTGTTGCATTTACTTATTTAAAAACAAATATTAAGTGTTTTTCTTCTCTATAGCGAAACTGTGTAGACCAGTGTCTTGATGAGATTGTAAGACTGGGTGAAGGATAACATTTCAGTAATTTAGTGGTGATGTCTATATTAAGGAAGTATCCTTTATTGTTTGACTGATGACAAGATTCTTTCAAGAATGACAAATATCACAGTCCCTTCAGAATTTGGGGCAGCTTGCACAATGTTTTGCTAAGTAGACAATGACAAGTGTTTTATTTTCCTTTTTTTATTGTAAGACCTTCCTGCAGTTCCACATGGTGGATGAAGAGAGGGGAAAAGGAAAAGCTCTCACTGTTGCAATTACATTTTTGCAACAAAGGGTCCAGAGCGATTTCCATCTGTATGTAATGGCATGCAGAGTCTTTCCAAAGTATCTACAGATCAGCTCTTTGTGGGTTACAGGTTCATTTATATAAGGAATCAAGAAGCAGACTGTGGGTTTGGAGGCAGTAGCTACTAATAATTCCTATGACATTTCTCACCTTTATTTTTAAGATAAATTTTTCCAGGCAATGTATAACTTCAGGTGACAGTTTTATTTTGATAACAGCTAGATTCTACCGGTTTTAATGTGCTAACATTCATGAATGGTAGTGTATGTGAGTTGGTAGAATTGCTGTGTCTGTATATGTTTTACAGACTCTGCAATCCAGGTGAGTCAGAACAATTCTTACGCCTTCAGCTAGGGCTATAGATACCTCAGGAGACAGAATACTCTTTCATCTTGGTAGCCTTTGCTTGTTCAGGGAAAGATAATTTTATTTCCTCTTCAAGTGTATATTTTGATAGTAACAATGCTGAAAATAAGAAGCAGAATCAGAACCTTATTTATGTCTGGAATCTCTTTTGCCTTTTACTTAACATTAGCAGTTGAAGTATAATGCAAATAAAGAAAAAAGGCACCATTAAGGAATTAAGCTGAGATTTTAAAGAACTATTCTGATATTAGAAGACTCAAATTAACTTGGATTTTTTACTTACATCTTTCACACTTCTTGAGAAATGCCAGCCTTAATCAACAGACAGGACTTTTAATTTTCTTTTATATTTAATTAAGACTGAGGACTATGCCAAAACAGGCATTTAGGTGCTTAGGCCACACCTAACTCTAGTTTTATATGCTTTAACTTAAATTTCAAACCTTGAACTCCCTGCTGAACTTATACTTAAGTCTGGGAGCCTCTTAAGAAACCTTAGAACAATAAGACAGACTTCCTGTAAAATGTTTTATTTTCTGGCTATACTCAGGAAAACTTACCCTGATATGTGAACAAGTCAAATACCTAGTTCATTTCTTCACCTTGCTCACCTGTTTTGCATCCATTCTCCAGACATGGCTGATGGAGCAGGTACCAGAAAAAGGCGTCTAGAAAGTTTTATTTCCTGCTAGGATATCAGAGATCAGAGCATTTCACCAGAAAGTTCATAATCAGATTCAAGTCTTTCCTGTGCTCTTATTTCTTGCAGGAATATCCTACACACCATTCTTTAAAGGAAGAAATGGACCTATTGAAATTTTTCCAATGTAATGATTTACCTGAGTCAGAAAATAAATATGCAACCTGAATGCAGTGTTTAGATTAATCCACTAAAGATGGAGAAGTACTTTCTCATCTTCCTTCCAAGCATTGCTTTAGTGTAGTACCTATGGCAGCTGAATATTGCATACACAAGTGCTTCACTCTAGTGGGAGGTTCAATATTTAGAACGGAGAAATTCTCTGAAGCTCAGTCTAAAGGCTCGGCACTACAGAGGGATTTACCAAGAGCAACTAATGTGTTAGATACCACATTCTTTCTTAAGACTGCTTTTTGTCTGGTCTTCAAGGATTACACGGCACAACTAAGGAAAGGTATTACTGTTAACATTTGTAGAGTTTAATTGTAGAAATGCTTCAACATTTACTCTAATGCACACACATGCACTGCAACATACATAAGACTTAGGAAGCTGGAGTCACAGCAAATAAGGGAGGAAGAGAAGGAGAGAAATTCTGAAGATGACTTTTTAAAAGAAAAAATACCCTATAAAAATCCAGATCTGCAGCTAACTACTTGATCTCAAATATTCGGCAATTAGTGGGTGTTTTCATCTTATGTGAAAGCTCTGACTGAAGTTCTTAAGACTAACATGCTTCACTTTAAGTACGTAAGTTAATATTACAATGTGTGGACCTTAGTTTTTGAAGATCAAGGACTCCCAAAATTCATTGAAAAGCTGATATTGTACTGTTACATATTGCTCTCTATTCTGAGAGGTGTTTGTCCAACACAGCATGTGTTCTTTGAGGAAGAGAAATATACCAAGTAAAAAATTGAAATACAGGGTCAGTAAAATCTGAAATTTTTAAGGTAGGATGGAGCTTCTGAAGCTACTACAGAAGTAAATGGATATTGTAGATGAAAAACAAATACTCCATCCAGATAAAGGCATTTATGAGAAGTACCTTCATTTAACTAAAAATAGCATCAGGAATTCTGAGCCAAATTTTTTCTATGTCATTACTGCGAAGAGAAAAGTAGATGTCTTTAAGAGATCAGTCTGGAGCTCTGTGTTTTGATTCCATTTGAATCTGTGAAATGGTGAAGAGTTCCGTTCTTCAGTGCTGTAAGAAAATAGATACTTTTTCCTCCCTATTTCTATGACTATTTCTTCCCACTACACGTCCTGTACATTGATGCATCCAAATTATTCACACGCTAACCAGCAATAGGTAGAAATGAAAACTGACTCCTCATTACATCTGAAAAATTTTATGAAGTGTGATTAGGATAAAATTTGAAGCCTGAATTTGAACAAATTTTATTGCAACCTAATTAAAAAAGAAGAGCCCAAGGAGGGAGAGAAAATGAAAGAAAGGAGGAAAAAAGGTTTTTCAGCTTTGTAGGACAGCAAGGACAAAAAAAATTAATAATGTAGTGATGCAAGCAGTGGCGTACAAGCCAAAAGGGGAAATTACAACTACAATTCAGCTCCACTGAATTTCAGCTTAATATGGTATGCATCACTTCTCAGGAGCTGGTTTTGTTAGATATTCTTCAGCACATGAAGAACGCTTGACATAGATTTTGCTTCATACAGATAAATTTAAAGGAGCCAACTGCTGTAATATTAAAAACAAAAACAAAACCAAAAACAAAACCCACACAAAATCAAAACCAAAAAAACCCAACAAAAAAGTCCAGATCTTTTATGTTGAAAATAAAAGAATATTTGAATTGCTGAAAAAGATAAACAGTGTTTTTCTATGTTGTCTCACAAGATTTTGAAGTAAGAAGGTAATTACCTCAGATACAGTCACATATTGTTAGAAAAGGGAAACAAGAAATTTTATTTAATTCCTTAAGAAATAGTAGAAAATAAGTTTATGCATTTTTATGTCCGTTTTCATAAGTAGTAGATAGAAAATATCCTCCAATATTATGTTTTCAAACGATGCCCAATACTTCAGTGTGCTGTCTACATTACATCTCTGACACTTGCTGACCTCCTGAATAGGGAGATTTGAGTTCTCCTAAACTTTGCAGTGATAAAGATACCAGTCCAAATAGTACTTTTGAATTTTCTCATTTGATTGTAAGAACTGGAAATATCTGTTAGTTTAACCAGGTTCCCTGAATAATTTTCAGCTGTGTTCTTAGAATGAGATCTTCTGTTCATAGAAGCTGATGAGGAAAACTGTTAAAACTCATCTTGGAATTTAAATAATAACTGCATGAAAGACTCTTAGCAAATCTTGCACACTTCAGCACTCATTATTCAGACATGTTAGAGTCCAGGTTATCTGTGTACCTGAATATACTTGTCTTGTGCGTGTTTATATATCTTACAATACTGTATAAAATTACATCAATCTACAGGACTTTTGGCTCCTTCAGAATGACCAATGTTCATTTAATGAGCAATGGTTCTTGGTTGACGCTCGTTGATCCATATTTAGCCTCGGGTCTGTCGTACCAGATGCTAATCAAAGCTTCTTCTGGAAATAAAATTATTCATTTTCTTGGAAATTTTGCTCAGGCATTCATTATTATAGCACCATGCTACTTCTCTAACTTTACGTATTTTCTCAATACACCTCTAAGATAGAATTCCTTGGATTTTCAGGTGCAAAGGAGAGGCATACAGAGACTTAGTGAAGGGATTTACATGTTAAGATGCTCCATGTTATGATACTTAAGATTTCATTGGATTCATCACAAATGCAATGGTAAAACAAAATCAGTCAATACCAAAAAGAGGCAAGGTTTCAGATTATCACCTATTTCTGAAAACTGAATCCAGATCTGAGTTTAAATATCTAGACAATTTACTTTTAAGCAGTAGTATATTTCCACACCCTAAAAAGGCAAGCATGTTTTGACTAACAACAATTTCCACCATTGTCTGATGGAAGCTATAAGGTGTTCCACAAACCTACTCTTAAAGAAAAGAGTCATTCAGTAGAATGTATTATTTGAGAACGCACAACAGATGTTTTGATTACAAGCACAAAATATGATGATACATAGTACAGTCATCACAAGCTGTAGTAAGTATATCACACACGTGTTGAGGATTACACATCAGTACAAATCTACCTTGGCCTTCTGGCCTCATCTTATTTGGTTGCCTCTTTTATGGAAAGATTCACTTTCAAATTAATGTAAGTAGGTTCTCTGTCTAATTGGCTATATGTATATGACTTCAAAGTGGCATAGTTTCCTTAAGGAAATCCAATAGAAACTGGATCATTTCTGTCTTTCTGGTAAACAAGGTCGTACAAAGTATGAATTTCTTGCTGCTAATAATGGGTGCCTTTCCCTTAGCTGTCCTCTCTTCTCTTTCCAATGGCAATCAAGAAAAGTTAAATAATCAAAAAAAACTGACATGAATAGCGTAAGATTCTCAATACTCACAGTTGCCTAACGTACAACCTACTTTCAAAGAGGGACCAGCATGTACTGCATCAGCATCTACAGGAAACTTGTAAAGACAAGGATTCTTAGAATAATTTCAGTGTAAGCATATGCCCAGGGACTGTTACCCCTAGTCAGTTGATCAACAGTAACAGGACAGAATGAATTCTATGTAGCTCATGGGAGTGAAAATTATGACAGGAACATAAGAAAGACAGAAGACTGGGCCTGTGTTTATAATTTGGTCAGCTGTAGGTTGTAGTAAGAACTGGGAGATTATAATTATGGATTTTAGACCAGCAGATAGTAATGAACTTCTGCTGCTAGTGTTGTGACTGACCTTAACACCACTGCCGTCAGTTCCAGTCTCACCACTAAACTGTGTTGAAAAGCCCTTGGTTTAGGCAATGATTTTCTTCAAGGTCTGATTGTGTATTTTGCCTTGAGAATTCACTGAAAATTGAAAAGAAAACGATACTATCAGAATCCCCAAATTCTTGGTATCTTACTAAAGACCTCAGTTTAACCCAGGTAGTAAGTAGTAAAAAGTAGGCACAGCTGTTCAGAACTGTCTTCCTAAACTTCAGCTTCTAAATTTCACCCAAATGTCACTTCAGGAACCCAAATGTTTTCTTAAATTCCAGGAAAATTCAGGCCATGAGTCTGCCCTAATTTGGTGTCCTTCACCAGTTCTGCAGGACCCATGTTTTCAGAGTTCTTAGCATTCTATGGTAGTTTATGTGTTTTTAGAGCATAACCCCTAGTTACTGTCGCTGTAGTTGCCATAGCTCAGCTCCACTGCATTTCATATTTGAAGCCATACTTAGATGATTGAAGTGATGTGCCCACCATTACATAAGAAAGCTGTTGCAGATTTAGAGAGGAAATTCTCCAGGGCAGCAATCGAATTTCTTAATACTGAAAGTGTCCCACGTTTTAGTCTGATTTCCTAAGGGGATAAACTTGATGTGATGGCATCACTTCTGTCTCTGCGACTGAGTCTTTCTGACAGCCCTCTTTCTCACAATAACTTTTATTCCCTTTGGCTAGTATCAGCCAAACTGGTCAGAGGAGTAAAAACCTAAAAAATATTAAAGTACTTACAACTGAGCTGTACAAAAATACAGCCTAAGGGTTACATGTGGCTGCTAAAAGGTAACATGTTCTGCCTGGCCAATTCAGCTGCTGAGAGGCAGATGACCAGTCACCACGTTCACTGCACTACCTGTGGTGTCTCTTGCCTAATAGGCAGGCCAAAAAGAAATAGGAACATGAAAAATTGTAGGGAAGGGTGTGGGGAGGAAGTAGGTGGTCTTTGGCAAGTAAGAAGCATGAGGCAGAAATGAGGAAGGTCTTTAGGGGGAGATGAAAGTTCGGCCTCATCTTGTTAAGAAGTCTCTAGTAGCTTGTCATAAGCTTGACTCATAAGAATGTAGTTCTAGACTAAATGGCCAGACAGAGACAGTAGGACAGGTGGAAGATCTCAGTGAGGAAAAAAGCTGAATGGCAAACTCATCTCCTTTCAGAATTTACAAAATTTACCTGTCTGCTACCACTGTGGATGTCCTAAACACAGGAGAAAGAAAGGAACAGATTTTTTGCTTTGTTATACATCAGGGAATTTACATCTCAAAAAGGATTTGTCTAAAGTGGATTTTTGATCACTAAGAGTATGTCCAATGTGCTTGAAATCTGTTTATCAAAACCTTCAAGGTATGTGTTCCTTATGTGATTTTTCTGCAGGTCTACAGAAGGGTAAGCTCTCTTTCTAACCTTCAAATAATTCTGTTTATATGGTCATTAATCACCAATCCACTGCAAACAAGACTTTGTTAAATTCTCAGACTATTTTTTTTTTTCTAATCTCCAACTTTGTTTACTGTTCACCTTTTAACTTTTGAGATGGAGTCCTACAAACAGCAGTCTGCATTATTCCATGAGTCTGAACCAGAGGATACATCACTTTTCTGTAGCAAACAGGGAACCCATGGCACATAATCCTATCATCAAGTAATTCCCAGGGACAGACTGAATTAAGGTGACTCAAGCAGTTTGCTAAGACCGTATCCCTGCCAAATGCACAGTCTGTATCAGAGCACATAGCTGTGAAAAGAAAATGCTTGCATTTTTGTGGTTTTAACTATGAAGTTTCTGGGAACAAAACAGAGTATCTGTTTCTCTAGTTTGCCTAATATAGGGGTATTCAAGCTGTTTTTGCCAGAATGTTTCAACAATAACTTAGTATGGTCTGGCTACGTGTACAGTCCATGCACAAAGCACTATATGTACGCAAAGATTTTCAGCCCAAAGAATTATGGGCTTGTAAAGTTGTGAGCAGCCATAAACAAGGTCTTAAAATGAGTAATGTCAGTTGAATTTTATAGCAGGTAACTAAGCTGTTCTGACCAATCATATTGGCTTGTCTGATAGTCTACTATGATAGCCTATTGTAAAGTAATAGAGTACTACACTGGGTTTGTCATTAGGAAATATTCCACCGTCTAATATATCTTTGTTTTAGGACTATATGTAGTGCTTTATATTTGCATCTTTAAAACCATTAAGAAAGGTTCTTGTGGCTCGGTTAGGATTTTAGCCATATGTAATCATTTTTGCTTGTTTCTCCTCTTGAGTCATTTAACAAAAGAATAGCTTCCAACTAAAATACAAAAATGCACAACAGCTAAATGAAGATTTCTAGTTTTATTAGCTGTGTCATGACACATGCTACACTTTGGGCATGCTATTGTTGCAAGTATTTCATGAACGTTAACAGCTTGTGGGGGTCTATGAGCAAGACATAAACTAGAAGTGACATGTGCCAATGAGTCTGCTTGCTTAAACATAAATGTCATTTGCAACATCCTAGAAATCTGAGCCATTCAGTTGGGCTTGTCAGTATGACACAGGACCTAGGAGAGACCTATACCCTTTTGGAGTGCAGCTGGAGACATGTACATAAAACCCTAGTGCACCTAAAATGACAAATGACATTAGACAATTCTGTTTAAGTACCTATATCATGTTAAGCTATAAAGTTAAATTATCTCATGTCCTGAGCAACAACAGTTCCTTTCAGAAACGTAGTTAACTGTAGAAACAACTGATTTGCATTGGTCATCTTAGGTTCTGAACTAATTCTTTAGAAGATGAGATTTTCCCTTCTGATAATAAAACATCTGGAAGAGACTCTAAACCCTTGGGAGTGTAAGTTAAAGAAGAGAACTTTAAAAGATACATTTTTTATAAAGATTTTTTGCCAACGCCTCCAAATGAACGTCACCTACTGATCTCTACCCTACAGTGTACAACGGTGAAGCCTCTATAAAATATCATGACACATGCTACACTTCGGGCACAGTATTGTTCCAAATATTTTATGAACATTAACACTTTTGGGACTCTACTAACAATAGATAAACCAGTTTTTCAAATCATTTTGCACAAAGAATGTGGCTTTTCAAAGTCTAACTGAACTCATTTTCTTTCAGTAACATTTGTCCAACAGACTCTCTGTCCCCCTGAACTGTATCTTCCCAAAGTTGTTCAGTGGTAATTTATCAAAGGAAACAAGGGGAATTAATACAACTTTATATAGGATTCAATTTTAGCTGCAGATTTCAAATGAGAATTTGCTTTGGATATTGTGTCTCAAATTCACCCTAACCAAAGAATATCTGAGTGGTTTGAACATTTCTTATACTAAGAAGATGTCACAGAAAGCAGCTCATGGGATTCTGGAAAGAGAGGACCACAGTCCCAAAGGTCTGGGAAGCAGAAGAAGAATGTCTGAACAGTGGCATCAGACTCCAGAGAACTTGTACTTTGCAAACGTAGTGTTAGGGGTCATACTGCACTGACCTCTCTAAAGAGTGAATCACCAGAGATGGCTCATCATCATACCTCTGTTTGAAAGCCTGCCAAACCTTTATGCAGGATATTAGTAAGACTAATAGCAATCATCATAAGAAAGTATGTCATCAAATTGTACAGCCTGCCAAAGGGTAAACACAGGCAGTTTCAAAGAGTGTAATTTCTTTTTCGCCAGACATACTGCATGCAGACTGTGTTCTATTAAAGAGAGTGAGAATCACCTTGGGGATATAGTTTGGGGAAAGATCATACCTGTCACAGACTGATTAACAAGTGCAAGCTTCACTTGCATTCAGACTTGATGTTTCAAGTGGCTGTCACACAAACTTGTGTATACCACCTTGTCTGTATTTGTTGTTTTCCAAATAGATGGAAATTATCTTGTGTTTTCTGCAAGTCAACTGGGAGATGTCGTCTCTTTGCACAATGTGCAACATAATGTAACATACAGAAATAAATATAAACTGCTTTCTGTTAGTCATTTGAAATTAAAATTATATTTACTAGGAATCTTCTTGTTTGTTCTGGGTATCTGTTGATATTTATGGAATCAATATGTAATTTAGTATCAGTATATTTAATCATAATCAGCCTGAGTGTACTGTTTAGCTGAACACATAAAATGTACTATAATGACTTTAAAATGTTTAATTTAAGAATCTCTGCTTCGGTGCATATGAATCAGAGACCTGTGTTTAATTATTGATGTCAATTAGAGCACAGAAGCAGACAAACAGCATCTGGTGGCAGGAATAATTTCATAGTCTAGCCCTTATTCAGAGTCTCCTTTGGAACCAAAGCAGTGCTTCACTGATTGATTCCTTGCAATGTATGAATTCAGGTTTTGGTTTCTAAACAACCCTTTGGAAGCTGTCTGTCATTGTATAAGTCCTACTAGACTTATACATCTATGTGTGGAGCAGATGTTGCACAGGGCTATGGTTGGTCAGCTGTTTTTTAATGTAATCAGAATCAAAAAATTATTCTTAAGTACTTTTCTGTTTTCACGCATGCTCTGTCTTGTGAATGCTAAAATTTGAATTATATACTGGTATTCATGTCTCAAAGTCAGCGAATTAAAGTAGAAAGCTGTTCTGGTAAATGCCAGATATGAACTTTTAAGTGAAACTAGACAAATACTACAAAATGTGTTAGAAATATTTTTAAGAGACAAGGGTTTGATTCTGTACTTACTGAAGGCAGGGAAAACCTCTCAAACGAAGCACTTGCATCATAGTTAAATTTCCTATGTTTCACAGGATTACATTGCCTCTCACCAGTGAACAACCTGAAAAAAATGCCATATTTTTTTAAAAAACATCATGAAATTGGGAAGTTTCAAATAATTAAATACAGATATAATTCATCTATATTGGCTAGAAACTAATAAATTAAAGAACTGGCTATCAAATTTCTGTGAGGACTTGTCAATCCTCAAAATATTCTTAGGTAGGCACAGACCCCTTGACAACAAATAACTTCTTGACAAAAAGTTGGCTGTTCTTACTATCTTTTGAGCAGTTCTTCGAAATAAACCTCAGGGATTCATGTACCACAGGTCAAAAACCCATTATAACCGAGATAATGAATGATGTGTTTTTCTACAAAGGTTCAGAAGTCGTATTGGGCCTGGCTGAGAAGGAGTTAATGCTCCCCACAGCAACCCTCATAGTGCTATGCTTTGTATCAGTAGCTAGAAAGGTGTTGATAACACCCCAGTGTTTTGGCTACTGCTGAACAGTGCTCCCACAACACCAAGGATCTGTCTCCAACCTTCTCCCCCTCACCAGTAAGGAGGCTGGGGGTGGGCAGGATCTTGGGAGAGGGTATAGCCAGGAAAGCTGACCCAAACTGACCAAAGGGATATTCCATACCATATAATGCCAGCTCAGCAACAAAAGCCAGCAGAAAGGAGCCGGAGGCAGGGGACGGCATTTGTCACTACGATGTTTGTCTTCCTGAGCAACTGGTACATGTACTGAAGCCCTGCTTCCCATGGGAAGTGGCTGGACATCACCTGCTGTTAGGAAGAAGAGAATAAATATTTTGTTTTCCTTTACTTCTGCTCACCACATTTGCTTTTGCTTTATTAAACTGATTTTATTTTGACCCATGAGCTTTTTTCCATCTTATTTTCTCCCCCATCTCCTGCGGAGGAAGGCAGTAATAGAGCAGCTTGGCAGACTTCTGGTGTCCAGCCAGGGTCAACCCACCACAGAAGTACTTTGTAAAAATCTGCCATGGCTTTCAAGGATAGTCCAGCTTCCAACCATAATGAGTCTGCTTTATACAAAAGCACTTATCATGTAAGAATTTTTATCACACAACCGTTATCCTGAAAGTCCAGGCAAGGGTTTGAAGTGGATGTTAAAACTAGTCAAAATCCAGGCATAAGGCTTAGACAAGGGTATTTCTTCTCTCTCATACACACTGAAACATACTGCCATCTATGCTGGTTTTACTAATCATCCTTCTTAATCTCCCTTAATGCTGACTCAGAGGTCAGGCTTTGAGAAATTGTTACTCTGCATTACTTTGCTTTGTAGGCAGGGAGGTAGAAAGGAAAAGCAGAGACTTATTATTACTTTCGGTAGGAGTGCAGAGAAAGCAAGGAGCACCATAGGATTATTTCCATCAGTAAACAAGATAGAAACAGGTAAGGAGTCATGACTCACAGACTGGCACTGACTTGCAGTCAGAGCTAGGAAAAAATATTAGTCTGATTCAAAATGTTTACGGTGCCTGCTGAAACCGAAGTTCTCGGGTTTTATTGTTGTTCTGCTTTTCCAATGGAAATATAAATGAAACAACAATACTCAGTCTGAGTGCACTGTTCTCCACTCCTATGGGGGAAGGGAGACAGAAGCTGAAGTTACCCTTGCAATATCACTCGGAAGAAAAATCACACAGTCTAATGGACTCGTCTGTGTGATGGCATCCACATCAGCACTGGGGTTCTTCTCCCTGCAGGAGGGAGGCAATTCTTAGTGTCACTGTGCATTGAGTGGCCACCACGAAACTGAGGTCTCCTGAGTCTCTGTATAGGAAGCAAACCAGAAAAATATTTGTCTTATATTTTAATGACTTAGAGGAGGACAGAAAGAAAAAGACCATGCTTCAATCAAGATAAAGAGATGCAGCTCTGCTGATTTTGCTGATAAGTAGTGCTGTGATGGAGAAGAATGTTGTCCAGGAAAATTGATAAATGGGTGTCTTCAAGATGTTAAAGATACATAGACTTTGGAAAGAAGTTAAAGAAATTAAGGCAGACAGATGAACGTTTGAGAAAACATACTTTTCCTCAATATTTAGTAAAAAAATCTGCATACTCTAAATTCAACTACCAAAGAATGCTACTCCTCTAAAATATAAGACAACTTTCTAACTGAGCAATCCTGTGCTTCACACTGCTTTCTGTTGTGTATGTATGTGAGGGTTGGAGGGAGCAAAGAAGGGTTATTTCCCATAAATAGCTTAGGGATAGATGTAGGGACAAAAGTGCTGGTATATCTAGGTTGAGAGGAGAGAAAGAAAAAAGTTATACCTGACCACACATGAAAGATGGAGAAATGCACACCGGGAAATGTAATTTGTGCGACTCTTCTTTTGTAGTAAAGGTATAGGACAACTGAGTTTCCAATATTCTGCACATTTTACAGCTTATGCTATTTTTAAAGAAATGTATAAAAGAATTTCTAACACATTAAAAAAAAGTCCAACCTTCTTAGTCAACAAGTTGGTAGAACTTTAAGATCTTTCCTGCAAGATACCGTTAGTGAAAGATCTTAAGTGGTGCTATTTGCTGCAGTGGTATGAATTGGATCTCTTATGTAACATTCCCCTGAATAAAGCTTTTTTATTTTTTAAGCAGTGGATTAAAATTTGAATCTGTACTCATGCTGTTTCCACATTCAACGGTTTTGATTAAATAACTTTTTCTAGAGCAGGTAAGTTATTTTCTGAATGCTGCTAAATGCCTTGATTTGGAAAATGCACTTTCCAGAAGTAACCAATGATAAAATGATACATATAATTGCTACCACATACTTTATTGGAAGCATTATTTTATTTAATAATCCTTCTGGGTCAGATAATAATTTTCACAGTGGCCAGTTCGCAATGCTCTAAATAATTAAAACTCCTTTGGCTCCTTCTGCTGTTAGCATGTAAGCAAATAGTGTATCTTAGGTTAAAAGCAATTCCCAGCCAACCAGGATCTGTTTCTCCAGGGTTGGCATTTTACCTTGAGCTGTGATGCAGCAGATGTAAATTAGGTGTACTTAAGTTTTTTTTCTCTGCTCTTGATTTTTCTTGCATAGTTAACTCGTTCACCGAAAACTTTTCCCTTTGCTTTTTGAGTTCATGAAGATGATGCCTTCTGTACCTGCATGCTCAACAGCTGTATTTCTTGGGATCTTCACCACCACTTGGGTGACCCAAGCTTTTGTTCTCCATTGCTTGGAAAGTCTAAAGATGTGTGATGTACCTTTGGAGTTTCGGAACTCCCTTGTGAAGTTCTAGATACTCTCCTATTCTAGCTGTACTTCATTCTTACATTGCTGAAGTTCCCCCGAAATCAAAGGGAAGTGGTATTAGGAAGCTTTCCTGACTTTCTATGATTCATGACATGTAATCTATTATCTTTCTTCCATGACTAACTAGTCTTATCAATTTCACTGTCTCACACTTGACATCTTCACAGTCTTCTCTCCTTTCACTTCCATCTCTACTTAGTGTCATTCCTGTAAACCACAAATACATTAGTCAAGCCTTAACTGCCTCTCTTCTCTCTTCCTAAATACAATTTTTTGTTTTCTTTCCTTAATTCTACATTTATCTCCAGTTGTATTTTCCATAAATAAAATGCAGAACAGATTTTAGTGAGATGTCAACAGTTGTCCTCTGATGATGTTTTTTGTTTTTCCTCAAGGACATGTGGAATATGTAGAGTTGAAACATGTGCTGCCTAATCACAAGTTTTATTAAACTGGCAGAACTGACTGGTTAGAATTTCTTCTTCTTCCCACCCAAAGTAATTATAAGCCATTAGCCAAAACAGTTTTAAAAATACATTGCCAAACTGTCTCTGTGAAAGACTGTATGAACTGGGGTGTATTAGGAAGGAGGCAGACAGAGCCACTGGACTGTTAAAAAGAGTAAAACCATCAGAATTTATTAACTACTTTATATACACACAAACACACATATTAAAATCCTATATTATGTCTATTCAAGTACATGCATATATTCATACATATAAATATATAGAAAATTAAAATGTGTATGCTATACAGTATATATCTTTCACTTTTGGGAGGACTTTGTTACAGGAGCCGTTATCATAAATTCTTAACTCTTCTTGCATCACTATCAAATGAAACAAGTTTTAAGACAATCCTGTCAGTCATCTAGACTGTAAAATATGTCCAAAGGTTCCCAGAAGACAGAAATTCTTCAGCCTAACTATAGGAAGTCTAGTTCTCCACTGTACTACTATATAAAATTAATCACAAAACACTGCTTTTGGCATAGACACATTGCCAGTATTGAAAAAGGGACTTTTAAAAGGAAGGATGAAAGCAAAGGGCTCTCCACATCCATCTGTAGTTTAGGAGGTTCACAGAAGTGTGAAGTGGCCAATTCGTCTCCATGAATGTTCCCAGGTGAATGAGAAAACGGGATGGAGATGAATTCAGCCTGAAGCAGCAACCTTTAAATGTTTTAACTGCTTCAGCCACCTGAGCTGGTTCTGTTATTGCTCCCCTAGAAGCATCAATGCTTCTGCTCCTATGACGTGCATCACGCATAGGCCCTCTTCACTTTACCCTGATCTGTATGTGGGGTCCTTGGTGAATGAAGTTTCAGTCCAGAGGAATGAGTTTTCTCCACTACCTGGGAGACAGTATATGGAGAAAACAGAAGGGGTCAGATCCGTTTCGGCGGTGAAAGATGCCCAAAGCTAGTTAGGATGTGGTACTGTGGGGGAGTGGGGAAACTAGGGAAATTAGGCACCTTCAAAGAAGGAGGAATTACCAAACTCATGGTTCATGTGGGAGTTGAAACTAATGAAGATCATGGATACTGTGACAGATTCATATTAACGCCCCTAAAATGCTTAATCTAGAGCTCACTATCACATTTTCCCTCTTTTTCCTTTTGCTAGCCATGCTCCGTCCCTCAACCTGACACTGCAAATGCCTTTGTTTCTCCCAAATTCTTTCTTCTCTTAGACTCCTGCTCACCCAGCACACTTCCATAGCAATATGCTGAGTTTCTGCAGAACTATCTGCAATACTCCTAATATGTTCTCACGACAGACACACACACTACCCAGAAGTAGTCATCCAAATAAATCATTCTTCAAACATTTATGCTAGAAGTAGATGTTGAAATTATCACCTGTGAGCATACAGCCATAACAAATGTCCAAATCAGGTCCTGTTATGCCACAAATGTCAAATTGAAACTGAGTGACTCTTACCCAGAAATTCTACTTTTGGGAACTTCATTTTGTTTCGTATATTGAATACCTGAGACAAATATACCAAAAAGACAGCTTTTTTTTAAAGAACATTTCCAAGGTTCCCTTCAGAATTGAATGTTTGTTTCTGCGCTCTGACTTGATTAAAAGGTGAGTAAGTAAAATAATCAGAGCATTGTTTTAAGCTCTAGAGTGAAAAAGCATGTACTACATGTAGGTTCTGAAAATACAAAGGAATGATAGCAGCAGCATAATTTTGGTAGATCCAGAGATTCCCCATATGCACCTTTTGCGGAAGAAATCTGCCAGTCTCTCAGCAATTTTCATGTGCTCCACCCCTTTCCACTCCACTTGAATTGCGTTGCCAGCCACAGTACACTACCAGCAACACTGTCAAGCAGCAATATTAGAATGGCAAAATGTAAAAAACTTTTTGTGTTGTTTCTGAGATCTTATTTTTTTCCTCTTGTACTTTGAATGACATTTCTGTACATCAGTGCAAGATCTACTACTGCTGAGTTTTTCATCTGATACTAACTGTCAGCACCTGAATATCATCAACAAAAGACAGGAGAAAGAAGTAATTGTGGACTCTTTTCAGTATTCAAACAGAATTTGAGATCATTCTACATGAAGATTAACCTCTAGAGAGAAAGCTGAATACAGGAGTAGTCTCAACTTGAAAACAGAACTAATGGGGAACAGCTACTATAGACAACAAACTAGTGGTGCTGGTCTCCTTGTCATCAGATGGAGGATTCAGTCATCTTGTCTGCACTTGGACCAACAATAAGTTTGGCACTGGCTTTGAAATACAGAGCTACTGCAGTCCCTGTGTATTCACTGAAGGAGAATTTACCAAATGCAAGGGGGAAAAGGGCAACTGCAATCAGCAAAGAAAAGTCAGTGTCAAAGTCAAGGGAATAAAACAGTAACTAAACTGAGAATCAGCATTAATCCAAAAGAGAAGGTTGAGAATACAAATTTTGTGTATCCAAAATCACAAACTATCCTGAGGTAGATGGATCTGTCTCTCAGTACAGTAGAAGTTTTATCCTGGGTTTGAGAACCTTTCCTCTTATAATTATAGCATATTTTCCTGTGAAAACTTTTACGTCTCTTGTGAAAAAGTGGGTTTTTTTAAAACATCTGGTTGGGAGTTCTGACTGTAAGCTTCAGGTTACACCTCATATCTACAGAGACTAGGCTCAAAACTTTATTAAATGAACCCTGAGCCATCTGTTTGACTAAGATGGGAATCTGTTTGAAGTGTGGGAAGAACTCTGAACAGCAGTAAAAGGCCAGAGGACAAAATAAGGATGGAACATAGGGGAAACAAATTTCTGACCAAAAAGCATGAGGTTGAGACAACTGGTTTAAAAAGCAGAGTTTTTGGTAGTTACAGGTGTGTTTAGACATGAGTGTTAGTACTCTTTGGATCAGAAAGGTACTAGAGTCTTAAAAAAGGCACTGAATTTAAGGGATTATTTCACCTAACTTTGGCATCTGAAGTTAAGCACTCAGTCTAAGCCATCTCTCTAGTCCCTAGAGAAATACTTCTAGAAGATATATCACCCTGTTGGTCAGAAACCTTAAAAAGGATCACTTTACCCTCTGTGAGAGAATCCTTTTCTCTGTCTATTGTGTTGGAAACCCTAGTAATGACTAATTTATGTTAAACATCTTCCTTTTAGACAGTTAAAATTAAATGAGAGGAATCACACATAAGCAATTTGATCATTACCAGGAAATAATTCTGTACATAATGAGAGATCAATATTTAGATCCCCAAAGTCCCTAGCTCAAGTCCTCACTGTCTCCTTTGGCAGGTTATACAGTCACATAGTTTTAATCCCAGAAACTTAAAAAAGAAAAAGTTTTTTTAAAAGTCTATTAGAGTCTAAATTAAATTACTTAGCTGCTTAAAAAACTTGCAGACTTGAAAAGTCAAATAGTGATAGCAAAGAGATAGCCGAAGAGGTGACTGAAAGGTCTACTATGGAGGTCCTGGTTACAAAGACTCTCCTCCGCCACAAAAAAAAATGTCTTTTACTATAAAAGGAAAGACAGAAGGGTTTTCATTGGAGAAGAATAATTAAAAACTATGGAATGGTTGTCTAATCAGATGCGTTAGTAGTTACTCAGGATGTAGTTTCATGATACTCTTGTTTAAGTGGCAATCACTACTTAAAAATAATTATTTCTTATCCCAAATCCCTAAAACCAAATTATTTTTTCTCCCTGATAATTTCAAAGATCCAGTTAATATAAACTACGCAAGAATCATTGCAGTTGCCACATCTGTGCATAGCAGTGAATAGCTAAGGGATCGATGGCTGAAGGGCATTGGAAAAGTGATTGTCAAGACGAGTATCCAAAGAGTTATACCTATGAGTTTAAAAGATTGGTTTTACATTTAGACACCTAAAATGTAGCTGAAGTATTAACTCCTTTGTTGATGTATTTTATAGTCTAAGTAGGCAATTAACACACATGAAATTTGGATGTCATTTTGTATCTGTATTGAACAAGAGAATTTTATGTATCTAATATTCATGAGAGACCCGTAACTTTGCTTGATGGCACAGACATTCAGTGTCCAAAGAAATTTGTCCCCATGTGGTTTCCTGAGTGTCACACACAAGATACCTGGGGTTTGAAAATTCTGAGTCCTATACCATAGATACAAATAAAAACAAAATTTTTGAAGTGATCTTCTCTGAAAGGAAGGAAACAAAATTCCACAGAATTCCTAATTATAAAAGACCCACTGCCTGCATGCACACCCTTGTGCAAGCACACCTTTAACATACATACCTCTTATAATATACAGACATTTAGAAAAATCTTAGTCCAAAAAGTAGTCTGCTTTTTAGGGAAAGCAGGAACAAAACCTTTGCAAGAGACACAGACTACCACCTTTTGCAACACTGGCATTACCATTTAAATGGTCCTTGATAAGGATCTTATTTTGCTCCATTTTACATTTATGCTTAGCAAACAAATGCTGAACATTCATTAAGCAAACTTGCTATAAAAAATGAAAAAGCAACTTCAGGAACGTTATCACACTCTATGCTCTCAGTGTGATAAATAATTAAAAACCTGTTGGCACACTGGTATGTGTTTTTATGTTTTATGTATGTATAAGACTCCATATCTGCAGCAGGCAGGGAAACTATCTTTTCCTACAAGAAACTATCACTCTTGGATTTGGAACTCAAATGCTGGAGTCTTCTTTTCAGTTAATCAGCTTTGTTCTATCGAAATCAGTGGAGCTCCACTGATTGCAATAGAACACTGCTGATTTACAACACTGGAATAAATGTTCCCAACTATTTAATTCCAAAGAAAGGAAGTGATGACTGGCTTTTAATTGAACTGAATATTTTTGCATATGATTGAGAAATAGACACCTATTTAAATTTTGTTTTAAATTTATGTCTTTTCATAAATGCACTAGAAGGTGAAAAAAAAAAGTGCAGGAAGCTCCAAACCAGAAAATTTTATCACATTTTGCATTAGGTAAGATTAAAATGACATTTGTGTTACTATATATAGTTCATCTAAATAGTATGAAAAAGAAATAAAACATCTAGAAAAAAACCACCACAACTTTTGCAAAGGCACTTAGGGACATGATTTAGTGGTAGACTTGGCAGTGTTAGGTTTACGATTGGACTCAGTCTTAAAGGTCTTTTCCATTCTAACAGATTCTATAATTCTATAAATACCAGTTTTCCCACTGTCCTAAGTTAGAAAGAAAATGCAAGTGCACAAACTCAAACACACCCAACTATTATTAGGAAAATTATTATTAGAACTGTCCTAAAAATCTTTGAGAATTTTCTTATTTTAAGTATGAGTTACTTTAGCAATTATACAGTAATCTAAGTTGAAAAACAGTATTGTTTTTCCATTGGGAAATGTCAGTGAAGAACTATTTTTTCTTTTTTCCTCTGATTCAAACAATTAGCTGAAATTGTCTTGAATTCACAAATTGTTTCATTTAATATGAATGCATAGGTTGACAAGATGTGTTTCAACTGATAAACGACACACAGCTTTACTTAGAAATTAAATCTCATTTAAAGCTTATAGAGGCTTCAGCTCCTAAATCATTTGTGTTCTACTGAAACTTGTATCCTGTCAAGCTAATAATGTATTCTCATTTTGATTGTGTAGAGAAGATAAGATTTCCCTTGTACTATTAACCACTTACTCTCAAGGACTGTGTGGTGTATAGGACTTTACACTGACTTTCTCTGGTTTTCGGTTAAAGAGGAAATGCCACTTGCCAGATTATATGCAATGTAATCACTAGAAGCCAGAAGGCAAGTTATTCACAGTGGAACAGTCCAGGGAAGAGTTGGGTTAGTTGGATTTGTTGTTCACTTGACTGCTTTATTCTTTCATCTAAGTAGAGGGTTGTATAGCCTTTTGTTTATCTGTATAGACTGTTACTTTTTGCTTTTAACTCATTTAAAGAGAGAATTAAAATTTTCTTTTCTGTCTAAAATTATATGAAGATAAGTTCTCTTGTGTTTAAAAAGCATCATATATAAAATGCGCATGTATTAGTCAAGTGTGTACATACTGCACAGCTATATGTATCTTTAAAAAAGATACTTCTTCGCTTGCTTTTCCATTTGAATAGTCAGAGGATTTGAGTTTCAGGGAGTCTTAAAGTTTACCTGAAGGACCTTAAATTAAAACTGAACTGAATTAAATTTACGTCACTTTATCAGGGAAAGGCATCCATTCTGCTTTCAAGTGCTACGTCATAATTCCACTGTGGTGGATTAGCCTTGACAAACAGCCAGAAGCCCGCCCAGCTGCTCACTCACTCTCTCTCCTTAGTGGGATGAGGGGGAAAAATAGAGTAAGAAAGCTCATGGGTCGAGATAAAGACAGGGACACTACTTGACACTTACTGTCACAGACAAAACAGACTCTACTTGGGGAAAAATAATTTAATTTATTGAAAATTAAAATAGATTTGTCTGGGAAGAAGCCTCAATTTCTTCTCACAGAGGCCACTCCTGCAGACCCCACTTCCAAAACCTGAACATGGACACCTGAGACAACCACTTAAACAGAAACAGGCAAAAAATCTGAGAGAGCACAGACTGTTGTACTATTCAAAGTTACCAGAAGGCACCATTACAGTTAATCTGACAGCCAGTTGAATTGTATGAAAAGGCAGTTAGATCTGGAATAAGTGTCTGTTTGTTGTGTAATTCTTTCTCACAGGCAATGAATATCACCAGAAAAGTCTGTTTTGTCCAAATGTCTCTTTGACAGAATCATTTATTAGATGCAAAGCTGCTGCCTGCAGGCTAATATGCAAAATAATTCCATATTGTCAAATCACAGCAATATGGAAGGATCTGGAAATGTGAAAACAGGCTAAGAAAAATGGGTAAGTGACCGAAATGATAGTATTTCCTGGAAGTCAGGTGTTTAGGAAAACTGGAAAATATGAATTCTTCACAATGTTAAAGATATTCAAGCAGCTTTTCAAATTACCTTTCAAGGAAGCTCAAAGGAAACAGGGAAAAAGAAAAATGTCAGACAATGGGTATTTAAATGTATAACCCTTAGAGTGAAAATCTCTGTTAAGAGTAGGAAGAAAAGGGATGAGGTGCTCACCCAGGCCTGGTTGACATTACCTGAAAACGCCACATATTTTTAAAAACTGTGAAACCCCTCTAATACCAAGTGAGGGCAGTGCCTCTGACTGAGACTTGAGTGACAAATTAAATACTTGCTATTTTTTTCCAGCAAAATCTCTTTAATGACTGTTTTTTTCAGATTAATGTTTCTGTACACATGAATCTACCAGTGAAAATCCCTGTGTTTACACTTCAGTGATATAAACTCAAAATTGTTGCCCCACCAGGGTGGTTTTAGCCCATGCCAGTTAGTACTTTTCCAGCAAGCGCTCAAACACAGTTTGCAAAATAGAAACGGTCAGGGATTTCTCCCAGTAGTTATCACGGATGAGGTTTTTCTTTTTCGAGACAGGGCATTTGGAGAAGAGAGTTTAATCATATGAATGCAATCTGTGCCCCTTCATAAAGTCCTTGTCTCATTATATTTCCCAGTTTTGACACTTAATGAGCAAGGACACCAGAAAAAGTGCTAATACTAGCAGAAAGCATTGCAGCAAAGAATCTTACCCATTTCTCATCTCATCCTTATGCTTAAATACATAACTGACAAAACTGAGGAACCTTATATATATAAACATATATATAAGACACTGTAATTCTATTAAGAGTTAAACAATTCATGATTCATACCAGCCTGAAGTGATCAGTTAGAGGGAAACTTACCATGCTGATTGTAACCACTCTACAACGTTAGAATACTGTGTGAAAGTTAGTTAGTAATCTAATCCATATTATAAAAACTTCACATTTCTTTAAAAGGGTAGGTAATTATTCTGGTTTTGACCTGTGCTGAAATAATTCCTGCCCTTGAAAATCGTAGTTGTCACGTGACTAGTGATCTTAGGGAGACAAAAATACTACAAGGTTTCTTTGTATCATTGCTACTGTTTATGATTTATTTGGGTAGGATGTTGGTGGTTTTTGTTTACTCTGTGTCCTTGGCAGCTGACCCCTTTCTGGAGGCTTGGGGGGACAGGCAGGTTGTGGGGTATGGTGTGGGTTTTGTTTTGGCTCTTATTGTGGGGGTGGTTGTTGGTGGGTTTGTCAACTGTTGGAAGTTTGGAGTGGTGACTGTTGATAGTGGGAGTGTATTTTCTGTTTGGTTGGATTTTAGTGGTGTGGCTATGTTTTATTCGTGTGGGGTGGGAAAGGTTTTGGTGGCAGGGTGGGGCTTGTTGCTGACTTCGTTTGTGGTGTTGGAGGTTGTGTGAGGGTTGACATGGGAGGCAATTTGAGCAGTTTAGGGGGAAAAAAGGGGGAAGTCAGAGAACAGTTTAACGTAAAATGCCAGCTTTGGGAGCTGGAGGCAGAGGTTTAAGTCCTTTTTTTCTGAGGTGTATTTGGTGGGGGTTTATTGAACTCTAAGAAGGGCCATTGCCTTCACTCTGCTTTACAAGACCAATGTTTTTTATAAATTATTAGGGCATTTCTGCTAGTTGAGAATTTTGTTTTCTAGTGCTCCAGTGATGGGAAAGATGATTAAGAGAACAGTGAAGCATGTGAGGGAAGCTAGTTGGCCAATAATAATGAATAAATGTTCTACCAGTTTGCTGCCTAGTCACCTTAAGATGAAGAGGTTAGTAACTAGGATTCAGAACAGGAGTTGGGAGAGAGGGCAGAAAGTTAGTGAATGTTGTTTGGATTTATGGAGGAAGGGGGCTAGGAATAGGACTAGTACAGAGGCAGCTAGGGCTGATACTCCTCCTAGCTTATTGAGGATTGAAGTAGAATAGCATATGTGAATAGGAAATATCATTCTGGTTTGATGTGGGGAGGTGTAACTAGTGGGTTTGCTGGTGTGAAGTTTTCTGGGTCTCCTAGCAAGGTGGATGAGAATAGGGCTAGGGTTGTTAGTGGAAAGATTATGAGTATGAAACCTACGGTGTCTTTTAGGGAGAAGTATGGGTGGAATGGGATTTTATGGCAACTTGATATGATGCCTAGGTAGTTGTTTGAGTCTGATTCATGGAGGAAGGCGAAGTGGATTAGGGTGAGGCCTGCAATTATAAAGGGGAGGAGGAAGTGTAGGGTGAAGAATCGGGTCAGTGTGGGGCTGTCTACTAAGAATCCTCCTCAGGCCCGTTCTACAAGAGTTTGGCCAATGTATGGGGTAACTGAGAATAGGTTGGTGATGACTGTAGCTCTTCAGAATTATATTTGTCCTCATGGACAGACATTGCCCAGAAAGGCTATGGGAGTGAGTAGGAGAATGATGCCTGTATTTCAGGTTTCTTTGTGTAGGTATAAGCCATAGTGGAATCCTCTTCTGATGTGTAGGCAGATGCAAATGAAGAAGAATAAAGATCTGTTTGCATGGAGGTTGCAGTTTATTCAGTTGTATTGTGCATTTCGGCAGCTGACAAGGCTAGGGTTTGTGGTGTAGTGTGTGGCAAGTAGTAAGCCTGTCAGGATTTGTGTTACTAAGCAGATGTCTGGTCAGAATCAAAAGTTTCATCAGGCGGAAATTTCTGGTGGGGTGGGTAGGTCAATTAGGGAGTTATTAATTATTTTTAATAGGGGTGGGAATTTTGAAGGTTGGGGGCCATTAATTTCTGGTCTGTGTATTGACAGGATGATGAGGATGGATAGGGCAAATGATCCCAGGTAGGTTTTGATTAATCCGGTGTGGATGGTGGTTGAAGTTTTGGTTGCTATGAGTTGTAGATTGGTAAGTCGTTCTGGGCCTATTTTCTTGTATCAGGATAGGTTGATTAAGTTTGAAGTAGTTTTTTATCCATTGTTTAGCAGTTGTGTATTATTAGAGCAGTGTGTTCAGTGGTTAAAGTAGCATAGTGTGGAGAAGAAGTTTAGGTAAGTGTTTTGTTTTGATTGGGTTAGTGTGTGTGTTATACTTGAGAGTTCAAGGCTAGGATTGTACCTAGGGCAGTAACGATGAGGGCTGTGGTCTTTGTGACTGTAGGTATGGTTGCTGGGGGAGTAATATAGGATGCAATTACTAGGCCATCTTCGATGTTACCTAAGGTGAGACAGGTGATCAGGTTGACGATTATTGGGTTGTTTTCGATTATTGGGGTGATTGTTGATGTGTGTGTGAATCCTGTTCGGACTAGTAGGGTTATGCATAGGCTGTAGGTTGCGGTAAACCATATGGCTAGAAGGGTTAGGAGCAGTGCCCAGGTGTTTAGGTATGAGGTGTTTAGGTTTTCGATGATGAGGTCTTTTGAATAGAATCCTGCTAGGAAATGGGGTTCCTGTTAGAGCTAGGTTGCCAATGGTTAAACAGGAGGTTGCTGATGGGAATATTTTTTGCAGGGCTCCTATTTTCCAAATATCTTATTCCCCATTGAGGCTGTGAATCGTTGATCCAGAGCAAATGAACAGCATGGTTTTGAAGAAGGCACATGTTGAGATGTGGAGAAAGGCTAGTTGTAGGAGGTTTAGTCCAATGGTGACTATTATTAATTCTGCTTGGCTTGATGTAGAGAAGATGATGATTTTTATGATGTCGTTTTGTGTAAGGGCACATATGGCAACAAATGATATGGATAGGGCCCCTAGGCATAAGCATAAGGCGAGGGTAGTTTGCTTGCTTGTAAGTATTGGGTGGGTGCGAATGAGCAAGAAAATTCCAGCTACTAGTACAGTCCTTGAGTGAAGTAGGGCGGAGACTGGAGTTGGGCCTTTTATGGTGGTGGGCAGTCATGGGTGGAGGCTGAATTGGGATGATTTTCCTGTGACAGCTAAAATAAGGCCCAGTAGGGCGAGTGTTGGGGTTTGGGTGAGGGTTTGTTGTATTTCTGAGGTGTTTGTGGTTGAGGTAAGTCATACTATGCTTAGGATGAGGCTGATGTCTCCAAGTCGGTTGTAAATTATGGCTTGTAAAGCAGCTGCATTGGCTTCTGCTCGTCCATGTAATCAGCCAGTTGGTAGGAAGGATATAATTCCTACTGCTTCTTAGCCAATGGATAGCAGGAATACGTTGTTGGCGATGGTTAGCGTTAGTATGGCAATTAAGAATACTAGGAGGTAGGAAAAAAATTTTGTGATATGTGGGTCTGAGGTTATGTATCACGTTGCAAATTGGAGGATGGACTATGTTACAAATAGTGCAACGGAGAAGAATATTGTTGAGTACTGGTCTATTTTGGGGCTAAGTGAGATTTCGAAGTTTATGATGAATTTTCATTCTCAGTGGGAGGTGGTGCTCTCTGTGCCTGAGTATATGAAGAGCGTTATTGGTAGCAGACTGGTTAGGAGGGCAGTTTTGACAGTGTATGTGATGATGGTTAGGGAATTTTGGGGGATTTTGATAGTAGTGGAGATAGTATTGGTGTGAGGATAATTATTAGTGTAAGGAGTATGGAAACATTGAAGAGTAGTGCGGCTTTCATTACTTTTACTTGAACTTGCACCAAGATGAGTTGTTCCTAAGACCAATGGCTTACTGTTGTCCTTTAAAAGCAAGGGGGCTGAGGTTTTAGACTCAGATGTAAAAATTAGCAGTTCTTGTTGGTTGAACCTCCCCTTGTCAGGTAAAAAGAGTTTAACTTTTATTTTTAGGATCACAGTCCAATGTTTGGGTTGAAACTATACTTGTATGAGGGGATCCCAGAGATTAGTTCTGGTTTTAGGATTAGAAGTAGTATGGGGAGGATGTGGAGGGCTATTAGTAGGTGTTCTCCTGTGTTTGAATTTGGGGTATGTATGATATGTGTTGGTAGTGTTCCTTGTTGGGTTACTAGAAGTATGAATATGGTGTATGAGGCAGTTAATAGAGTTGTGATTCCAGTTAGAATGGTGGTGAAGGCAGATCAGTTGAATAGTCCAATTATGATGGTTAGTTCTGTCATTCAGTTTGTAGCTGGTGGTAACGCTATGTTTGTGAGGTTGGTTAGTAGCCATCAAGTAGTTATGAATGGTAGGAGGGTTGAAGGCCTCATGTTAGGAGAAGGATTGGACTGTGTGTACTGGCCAGGTAGAACAATGTTGACGAGGTTAGTCCATGTGAAATTATAAGGATTATTGCTCCTGAGAATGATCGGTGGGTTTGAATTATGTCTGCAGTGATGACTAGTCCTACGTGGCTTACAGAAGAGCAGGCAATGAGCGATTTTGGGTCTATGTGGTGGAGGCAAATAGGGAGCCCTCACAGGGCTAGGGCGAGAAATGGGTAGTGTAGGGGGTTTGAGGGGGGACCTGTTAGGATGGTGATTTGTATGACGCCATATCCACCTAGTTTTAGGAGTAGTGCAGCAAGTAATATGGAGCCTGAGACTGGGACTTCGACTTGGGCTTTGGGTAGCCATAGGTGTAGGCCATATAGGGGGGCTTTTACTATGAAAGCTGTTAGTAGGGCTAGGCCTGACAGGAGATCAGTTCAGGAGTTGGTGAGTGTGTGGCAGGTTAGGTTTAGTATTGTGAGGTGTAGGGTGCTGGTTTGTGTGTATAGATGTAAGATTGTAACCAGTCGTGGTAGGGAGCCGATGAGGGTATAAAATAGCAGATAGATGCCGGTACTTAGGCATTCTGGTTGTTTTCCTCATCACATGATAAAGACTAGAGAGGGGATTACGGTTGCTTCAAATGATATATAAAATATCAGCTCTGTAGTTGAGAAAGCTAGGGTGATGAATAGTTAGACGGTGATTAGAGTATGAGGGAGATTCGTTTTCATGTTAGTCGTTTGGGTTGAAGGTGGTTTTGGCTTGCTATAATTATAAGTGGCAATAATCAGTAGGATAAGACTAGCAGGGAGGCTGAGTTTTTGTCAACACCAGTTCATTGGGTTAGGTTTTTGTGTGGGTAATATATTGGCAGTAGTCATTGTAGGCTGAGGGCAACAATTAGAAGGCTGTACGTGGTGATGTTAGTTCACAGGAATTTTTTGGGGACAGGAGAGCTGTAGGGAGAAGTATGATTGTTGCAAGGATAATTTTTAGCATTGTAGGAGATTTAGATTGTGTAGGTAATCAGAACCGTGAGTTCGTGAGGTAGCTACAAGTATTGCTAGGCCTGTGCTAGTTTAGCAAGCCGAGAATGCTGGTATGAGTAAGGGTAATGAGATGAATGATGTTGCTTGGTTTTCGACAAGTCAGGTTGACAGGACGAGGTATATGATAGTATTATATATTCTAAGCATAGCAGGGCAGAGATTAGGTGAGTTCAATAGAAAGCTAATCCTAGACTGCTTAGGGTGAATGATAAGTAGAAGCTAAGGTGTAGAGGTCACATAAAGAAAGTCATAGAGTAGGGTTATGGTCCGTTAAGTCGAAATCAACTGTCTTGGTTAGACTAACTTTCTGTGTTACTCTGCTCATCCTAGGCCTCCTTGTATTCATTCATAGACCAGTCCTAATGTGAGAAGGAAGATGATAGTGGAAGCTCAAAATAGAGTGGGGAGCGGGGATTGGAGTTGGATGGCTCATGGAAGCGGGAGTAGAAGTGCAATTTCTAGGTCAAATACTAAGACTAGGATTGCTACTGAGAAAGAAACTAATTGAGAAGGGGGTTCGGGTGGATCCAAGTGAGTTGAAGCCACATTCATATGAGGATAGCTTTTCCGAGTCTGGGTTTGTTTGGGCAAGTCAGGAGTTTAATGTAGTTACAATAATGCTTAAGGCAAGGGATAGGATGAGTATGAATGTGATTATGTTAATTGCTCTTCTCTGGGGTTATACCAGATTCTAGAGATTGGAAGTCAATTGTAATTAGTATACTACAAAAGCAAGATCCTCATCAGTATACAGAGGAATAATCAAATGATGTCTATGAAGTGCCACGATCAGGCTGCTGCCTGGAATTCGAAGTAGTGGTTTGACGTGAATTAGAATTTGGTTAGTCGTAAAAGACAGATGAGCAGGAAGGAGGACCCAGTGATTATGTGGAGTCCGTCGAATCCTGTGGCGACAAAGAAGGTTGAGTCAAATATACGTCATCAGAGATTGAAGATGGAACTTCGTAGTATTCTCTTGCTTGGAGTGCTGTGAAGTAGAATCCAAGTAGGATTGTCAAGGTTAGTGCGTGAATTGCTTGTTTTCAGTTATTTTCTGTAATGCTATGGTGTGCTAATGTTACGGTAACACCCAAAGCTAGGACAATAGCTGTGTTTATCAGGGGGACTTCTAGGGGATTAAGAGGTTTGATTCCTGCTAGGTGTCACTGTCTGCTTAATTCTGGAGTTGGGACTAGGCTAGAGTGGAAGAAAGCTCAGAAGAAGCCTAGTAAGAAGAATGCTTTGGGTGTAATGAATAGGATTATTCCATATCTTAGGTTTTTTTGGACGCTGAGGGTGTGGTGGCCCTGGAATGTACCTTCCTGTAAAATATCTTGTCATCATTGCAGTATGACTAGGAGTATGGAGAGTAGGCCTAGGGTCAGGAGTTGTGAGGAATTGTAGTGGAATCATATAATTAGTCCTGAGGTAGTGAGTAGGATGGTTGTTGCTCCAAAGATGGGTCAGGGGCTTGGATCTACTGTGTAGTAGGAGTGTGCTTGGTGGGCCATTAGATGTTTTCTTGTAAGTATTGGCTTAGTAGGAGGACAAAGACGTAGGCTAGGATTATGGCTGCAGCTATTTTTAGGATGGTCAGCAGGAGTAGGGTTAGCGTAGTCAAGATACATACTGTTGGCATAATAGGGAGTAGGACAGTGGTGACTGTAGAGATGAGTTGGATGAGTAGGTGTCCTGCTGTGAGGTTTGCTGTGAGGCGAATCCCTAGGGCTAATGGACAGATAAGTAGGCTGGCGGTTTTGATTACGATTAGGGCAGAGATTAGTGAGGTGGGTGTGCCTTTGGGTAGGAAGTGACCTAATGAAATTGAGGGTTGGTTTCGTAGGCCTGTAAGGAGGGTGGCAAGTCAGGGTAGGAAGGCTAGTGCTATATTTATTGATAGTTGGGTGATTGGGGTAAATGTGTATGGTAGGAGATGTAGTAGGTTAATTGTGAGTAGGAATATTAATAGTGATGTTAGGATTAGAGCTCATTTATGGTCTGTTTTATTTAGTGATATTATTAGTTGTTCTGTGACTAGGTGGAAGAATCACAGTTGGAGGGTGGAGAGGCGGTTGGTGACTCATCGGTTATTAGGTGAGGGGAGTAAGAGGGTAGGGAATAATATTGAGAGTAGGATCAGAGGCATTCCTAAATTGTACAGGCTTGTGAATTGGTAGAAGAAGCTTAGGTTCACAGTCAGGTTTAGGAAGTGGATTTGGTAGTTATGGGGGTTTTATTGGAGGGTCGGTTAGTAGGAATGAATGGTAGGAGTTTAGGTTGGACGACTAGTGAGAAGGTTAGTCATGATGTTAATATGATGAATAATCACCAATTTGGGTTAAGCTGTGGCATATCATTAAGAAGGGTGCATGATCCTCTTTCTCTAGCTTAAAAGGCTAGTGCTGGTGTATAGCTTCTTAATGATTAGGATATTAGAAGTGAGAATCAGCACCTGAAGCAGGGGAGGGGAGTGGGTTCTGCTACAGTTGGTATGTAGCTGTGGTTGGCTCCACAGATTTCTGAGCATTGCCCGTAGAAGATTTCTGGTTGGGTGGTGATGAGTGATGTTTGGTTTAGTCGTCCTGGGATTACATCTGTTTTAATTCCTAGAGTGAGGACTGCTCAAGAGTGGAGGATATCATTGGCAGTGATGATAATGCAGATGGGGGATTCTATGGGGATAATGACGCGATGATCGACTTCTAATAGTCGGAAGTGCCCTGATGGGAGTTCTGTTGTGGGGTTTATATATGAGTTGAATGTTAGGTCTTTGGAGTCTGTGTATTCATAGGTTCAGTATCATTGATGACTGATAGCTTTTAGGGTTAGGTCGGGCTCGTCAATTTCATCTGTTATGTACAGAATTTGTAGAGAGGATAGGGCAAGTAGGATGAGGATGATAGCTGGTAGGATTGTTCAGATTACTTCAATTTCTTGTGCATTAATAGTGTTTGTGGATAGTTTTTTTATCAGTATGAATACTAAAAGGTAAAGGATCAGGCTGCAAATGGCCAGTGTGACTATTAGGGCATGGCCGTGGAATTCGGTAAGTTCTTCTATGACTGGGGATGAAGCATCTTGAAATCCAAGTAGTAAGTGGTTGGCCATAGTGAGGTGTACAGGGTTTCGACCTGTGATTTAGCCTTTACAAGGCTGTGTAATTACTTTACTAATGTCTCGTAAGAAAGAAGCATGAGTGATTTAATGAGGTTGGCTTGAAACCAGCATATGAGGGCTCAATTCCTTCCTTTCTTGAACTTGGACAAGGGCTGGTCCTTCAAAGGTGTGACATGGGGGTGGACAGCTGTGGATTCATTCAGTGTTAGTGGTGGTTAGTTCTGGTTCCAAGACTTTTCATTTTGATACAAAGGCCTCACAGATAATATCAGTATGATTATGGCTGTTATTGAGATTAGTGAGCCAATAGAGGACAAGGTGTTTCGTAACGTGTAGGCATCTGGGTAATCTAAGTAACGTCGTGGTATGCTAGCTAGGCCTAAGAAGTGTTGTGGGAAGAAAGTGAAGTTTACACCTATGAATATGACTCTGAAATGGGGTTTAGCTCATGTAGGGTGTAAAGTGTATCCTGTAAATAGTGGGAATCAGTGGGTGAATCCTGCTAGGACGGTGAAGATGGCCCCTATCGAGATGACATAGTGGAAGTGGGCTACCACATAGTATGTATCGTTAGTGAGGATTTTGCTAGGATGATTCTGGTTAGTCCTCCAATAGTGAAGAGGAAGATGAAGCCCAGGGCCCATAGTATTAGAGGGTCTCATTTAATGGTGCCCCCATGTAGTGTGGTTAATCAGCTAAAGACTTTGATGCCTGTTGGGATGGCGAAGACTATGGTAGCAGATGTAAAGTATGCTCGGGTGTCTACATCCATTCTGACAGGGAATATGTGATGTGCTCATACAATGAAGCCCAGGAACCCGATGGGTAGCATGGCTCATACTACTCCTATATAGCTGAATGATTCTTTCTTGTCTGCATAGTATGCTACTACATGTGAGATGATTCCATCACCTGGGAGGATTAGGATGTAGACTTCAGGGTGACCAAAGGATCAAAAGAGGTGTTGGTGTAAGATTGAGTCACCTCCTCCAGTGGGGTCAAAGAATGTGGCGTTTAGGTTTTGATCTGTTAGTAGTAGAGTAATGCCAGTGGCAAGGACTGTGAGAGAGAGTAGAAGCAGGACAGCAGTGATGACGATAGATCACACCAATGGGGGGGCATTGGTACTGTGAAAGGGCTGGTGGTTTTAAGCTGATAGGGGTTGTGATGAAGTTGATTGCCCCTAAGACAGATGATACACCCGCTAGATGGAGAGAGAAGATGGCCAGGTCTACTGAAGTTCTGGCATGGGCTACGTTTCTGACTAGTGGGGGGTATACGGTGCATCCTGTGCCCTCATCACATTCTACTGTGGAGGAGGCTAGTAAGAGTAGGAAGGATGGGGGTAGTAGTCAGAATTTTATGTTATTTATGAATGGGAATGCTATGTCAGGGGCTCCGATTGTAAGTCAGACTAGTCAGTTCCTGAACCCTCTGGTTATGGTTGGTATTAGCATGAAGAAGTTATTACAAAGGCATGAGTGGTGACAACTATGTTGTAGATTTGATCATCTCCTAAAAGGATTCCTGGCTGGCCGAGTTCTGCACAGATGAGCAGGCTGACGCCGGTGCTGGCAATGCCAGTTTATGTACCAAGAAATAGGTATAGAGTGCCAATATCTTTATGGTGGATTGAAAATCATTGGTTAATGAAGATCACAGGTAAGATGGCTGAGTGTTGAAGCATTAGGCTGTAGTCCTTTTTACAGAGGTTAGATTCTTCTTATTATTGGCTCTGTGGTGAAAATTCATGTTGAATTGCAAGCTTATAGATGCATATTAAGAGTGTGCTGGAGTCTGACAGATGGAAGCCTGCTGGTTTCAGCATCTAGCTGTTAACTAGAATTTCGTGGGATCGAGGCCCATCTGCCTAGATAAGACCCTAGCTTAATTAAACTGTCTGGGTTGCATTCAGGAGATGCAGGTTAGTGTCCTGTGGGTCTTAGTAGAAGCTAAGAGAGTTTAACTCTTGTTTAAGGCTTTGAAGGCCTTCAGTTTAAAGGACTATCCTAAGTTTCTAGGTGATGGTTAAGATTCTGGGAGAGAGCGATAGAAGGAAGATTAATAGGGAGGTGAGGATGGTAAATGGGATATTTGTTGGTTTGTTAGCATGCCATTGTTTTATGTGGTTTGATGAGTTTGGTGGGAGGGTAATGGTTGAGTATTATACAAGCCGAAGGTAGAAGAATAGTCCGAGTAGTGAGAATACGGTGATGATCATGGCTGTTGCGGTCGTTTCTTGTTTAGTTAGTTCTTGGATGATAAGCCATTTAGGCAGGAAGCCTGTTAGTGGGGGAAGTCCAGCTAGCGACAGTAGGGTTAGTATGAGGATGGCAATTAGTATGGGTGGTTTTGTTCATGACGTTATTTCTGTTGATAGTTTTAGGGTCTTGGTTGCGTTGAGGCTTAGCAATACGGCAGTGGTTATTAGGGAGTATAGGTAGAAAGTTAACAAAGTGATTCGGGGATTATAGATGATGATAATGGCTATTCAGTCTAGGTGTGAGATGGACGAGAAGGCTAAGATTTTTCAGATTTGTGTTTGATTTAGCCCTGTTCAGCCTGTTAGGGTAGCTGAAGCAAGAGCTATGGTAGTTAGCAGAGTTGGGTTGAGTCAGCGGGATGTTATGAAGAGAATAGTGATTGGAGGGGATTTTATTAATTTTGATAGTAGTAGGGTGGTGGTTAGGGATGAACTCTGAAGTACTACTGTAAATCAGAAGTGGAATGGCGTTAACCCTAGTTTTATTGCAATTGCTATTGTCAGTAGGAGACATGGTGTTGGGTGGGGTTAGCTGAGTAATATCTCATTGTCCTGTAGATCATGCATTGATTATGCTAGAGAAGATGACCAGGGTAGATGCAGTTCCTTGTACTAGGAATTATATGATTGCTGCCTCAACGGGTCGAGTGTAGTGGAATTTTGAATGAGCAGGATTATAGCAAGTGTGTTAATTTCTAGTCCAATTCAGGCTATTTTCAGTGGTTGCTTGAAATTGTATTAGTTATTCCTAGAAGCAGACTTAGTGATGATATTAGTTTTGTATATGGGCTCATTAGTGGGGGAAGGAGTTAAACCATCGTTTTCAGGGTATGGGCCCAATAGCTTTATTAGTTGATCCTACTAAGAAATAATATAAAAGAAGTAAGGAGCGCTTTGGTCTCTTCTGTGTAAGTTTGACTCCTACTTTTCTAAAGTTTCTTGGGAAATGAGAGGGCTAGAATACCTCTATCCTCACTTTATCATAGTGATCCTTTATGTTCAGGCACATCTCCTTAGGTAAGGAGGGAGGCCGGCGTAGCAGATTGGTATGCTGGTGTGTCAAAGACACAGTGCTAGTATTAGGGGTAGGAAGTTTTTTCAAAGGAGGTACATGAGTTGGTCATAACGGAATCACGGGTATGAGGAATGAATTCATAGGAAACCTAACGAGAGAAGTAGAATTTTTGAGGCTAAGATTATTGAGAATACTTCTGGGGGAAGATCAAGTGAGCTGGGGTTTGGGAATAAGATGGTGGCTAGTGTGTTTATTAATATGATATTTGCATACTTGGCCAGAAAGAGTAGAGTGAATGGTACTGCAGCATACTCTACATTGAAGCCTGATACCAGTTTGGATTCTTCTTCTGTGAGATCAAATGGGGCATGGTTTGTTTCAGCAAGTGTAGAGATACATCGCAATATTTTGAGGGGTCAGGAGGAGAAAATTGGTGTCACTGTTTAAGGTTGGGCTGGCTGTTAAAATGGGCGGCAGACGCTCTCTGTTA
>NW_009637234.1:4140-41225 GCF_000690535.1 Cariama cristata | reverse complement strand
CTTTAAGTGCTGGCCCAGCCTTAAATGGTCACACACATATATATCATTTTTCTTTGCCTCAGAACAGGGAAATCAGTGACCAGCTTCTAAGAGGCATGAGCCATCAGGGGAAAACCTTCTTCAGGTTCCTCAGGGAATGAGGGTCTTGAATTGAAATGGTATGCAGAAAGGGCATACCAAGAAAAAGGGAAAAAGAAGATGGCTGGGTATCTCCTTTCCCTCCCAGGGCTGGTGGCCTTCCTCCTAGAAGTTTACTCCACCCTCATCTCTCCCTCCTGTCTCTGATGGAGCTGGGTCAGATGCCTCTGAACTGAGGAAAATCTCTGTTTTCCGAAGCGAAGGGAGCAGCGTTTGTGCTGAGAGCCCCCCGCTGCGCCTTCCCCTTTGCAGCCTGGCTCTGCACGTCTGCTCGGGAGCACCAGTGCTAAATTAAACCGGATTGCACGTTTCCCACTTTAGTAATTTAGATAAAAGTAACATTTTGTTTGAGAGCAGCAGCAATTATACCCTGGGGTTTGGGATTAACATAATTAATACTTTCTCGATCTCCAAATGTCCCCCCCGCCCTCACTTCTGCTGCAATCAGAGTCTTGTCTTTCAGTGACGCTACAGTGGATAGCGTTCCCCCAAAAAGGTACATAAGTCCTTATTAGGAAGCATTGCATATGTTTAGGAAGGAGCATCTTGGAAAAAAAAAGAGAACTGTATCGCAATGCATTAGTGTCTGTATCACATGAAAAGCCTGTCACTTCACCACCCAGGGAACTAATGAAGATCCCAATTATACAGCAATAAAATATACATACGCAGTACAGAGGGGCTTATAAATTTTTAATATTTTTTCCAAAGCCAAATGCAGAAAGAAAATTCTAATTAGTGGTTTTGTCGTTTTTTAACTAAAAAGGTACGCCGTTGCAGGAAACACCTAGGAGTTGCATTTCATCACCCCAGCAGACCCGTGCACGGGCAGCCTGCACGCCCTGCCGCGGTCCCAGCACCGTCCCCCCTCCCGGCCCTGCCAGCAGCTCCCTGCTCGCCTGGAGGATCCTGGGAAGAGGAAACCACATTTTTTGGCAGTGACCCCAGCAATTCCCACGCCCTCCACAGCACATCACTATCAAGCCAAGCTGTCCCCTCTCGTGTCCCCCTCTCCTCACTCTAAGGAAGCCCTTCACTGCTTCAATCACCTTTGCATTGCTAATGAGGATTTTCCCTTTCGCAGGGAGGTCAGAGCAGAGAAGACCCAGCAAATGGTCTCTGGGGGTTTCCATGCCCACCCTGCAAGGTGGCAGCAGAATGGCAGCGGGCATCCAAGCCACCGACTGCACCCTCCAGTTTGTGTTTGCCTCTCCATTGTGGTTCTCAAAGCTGGAGAGATAGCCATGATTGCCCAGCCTGACTCTGGCCTCAACAGGGAAGACCCAGTCATCAGCTGCATGGCAAGGAAAGAACAGGATGGAGCTTTAGCAGCAAAACCAGTAGCTTCCAGCAAAAATCCTCTCCTTTCTTCCTGGACCAGGGCCCTGGAGATACTGGGTACTGGTGAATAGTGCCCCTATTCAAAACTCCCTAGCAAAGGGTATTTTGGGGCAACAGAAATGAAAACCTGCCCTTTTCCCTCACCCATTTACAGAAGACCTCCATTATGTGGTCATTCACTGTTATTTTCCATGGTGCTCCTGTCCTGTGTGCCCTGGGAACACAGTCAGCCCGCGTGGAGGAGCCACACGCGTTTGTCCTCCCTGTGGGATCACGTCCCAGCCGTGTTCCCGCTGCCTCAACCCCCTGCTGCCCTCCGGTCCCACCCTCTGATGGGGGCTGCAGGGATGCAGGGGGAAGGATGCCCATCCTCACCTCCGCACCATTCACTGCTCCTGGGGACAAGATTTGCAACTGCAGACCTCCATCCCAACTCTGCAGACAGCACGTACAGTGCAGATGGACTTTCAGACAGTTCAGCTGCACCTTCATGAACTTATAAAAAATAAGATTTCTTTTTTTTTTTTTCCTGTGCTCCATAAAACATATAAATCTGGCTGTTGTCCACAGGAACAATAAAACACATACCTAGCCAGATTGCCGTCCCTCCCAACCTTCAAATGTTGCTTCAAACCAGGAAGGTATTAGAGCTATTCAACAAAGCATCTTTAAGAGCTTTTAAACATTAGACTAGCAATATATTTCCCTTAATTGCATCCAAAGAAATGATTGACCTATTTGAGATTCAGTTTCCAAAAAAGTATATATAAAAGCATCAATCTGAGACAGGAACTTAACTTGGAAAGTTTCAGACAAAATGCTCAAAATCTGGCAAGGTTTTAAGCAATTCAGAACAATGTTTTAAAATGGAACTGTCAGGCAACCTGAAGTGTAAAGCAGTTCTGCCAGCTCCCCTTGTAATAAAAATAAATGATCATTTGTTGCTTTCTGAATTCTAATATGCAGATAAGTGAATATCGTATACAATATCCGATGTCCTAAACTCCATCTTCATTTAAATTTTAAAGTCACTATAATATGTTGCATAAATATAAGAGTAAAAAAATAATTACTGATGGTAGCATAATTCTGAAAAGTTTCAAGCATGCAAAAAGCGGGGAAATTGTTATTTTGACATTAATCAACAAATAGGCTCTGAGCATATGAGAGTGGTGACAGACATAGTGATCATTGTCACTAGACGTGGCAGGAACTTTCACTACCATAGAACTATTTGGGGGCGGGGGAAGAATCCTTCTTTTTTCTATCTACAGAGATATCAAAAATGTTAAAAATGGATATGGCAACAATACTGGTTGAAATATGTTTATGGAACCAATTATAAGATGTTGAAGAAAAATTTTCAGGGCAAAATTCACCCTCACATAGCCCAGCTGAGACTAACGGGACAGTTAGAATCACAGAAGCACAGAATCATAGAATGTCCTGAGTTGGAAGGGACCCACAAGGATCACCAAGTACAACCCCTGTCTCTGCGCAGGACAACCCCAAAATTCACACCATGTGTCTGGGGGTGTTGTCCAAATGCTTCTTGAATCCTGTCAGGCTTAGCACTGTTACTGCTTCCCTGGGGAGCCTATTCCAGTGCTCGGCCAAGCTCTAGGTGAAGAATCTTTTCCGAATATCCAACCTAAACGTCCCCTGGCATATCTTCTTGCCAGTCCCTCACATCCTATCGTTGGTCACTAGAGAGAAGAGATCAATGCCTGCCCCTCCGCTTCCCCTCGTGACGAAGCTGTAGACCACAATGAGGTCTCCCCTCAGTCTCCTCTTCTCCAGGGCGAACAACCCAAGTGACTTCAGCCGCTCCTCATATGGCTTCCCCACTAAACCCTTCGCCAACTTTGTGGCCCTCCTTTGGATGCTCTCTAGTAGCTTTATGTCCTTTTTCTATTGTGGCACCTAAAACTGCACACAGTACTCGAGATGAGGCCGCACCAGTACAGAGTAGAGTGGGACAATCCCCTCCCTTGCCCGATGCAGTGCTTAAGGCACCCGAGGATAGGGTTGGCTCTCTTGGCTTCCAGGGCACACCATTGACTCATGTTAGACTTGCTGTTGACCAGAACCCCCAGATCCCTCTCCGCAGGGCTGCTCTCCAGCCTCTTGTTCCCCAGTCTGTATGTACATCCCAGGTTGCCCCATCCCAGGTGCAGAATCAGGCACTTGCCCTTGTTAAATTTCATACGGTTGGGGATTGCCCAGCTCTCTAATTTGTCTAGGTCTCTCTGCAGGGTCTCTCTGCCTTCGAGGTTGTCAACAGCTCCTCTCCATTTTGTGTCATCAGCAAATTTACTTATTCCTTCAAGTCCTGCATCCACGTCATTTGTGAAGACATTAAAGAGCACTGGCCCTAAGACGGATCCCTGCGGAACCCCGCTGGTGACTGGTCACCAGCCCCATGTGAGCCCCTTTACTATAACCCTTTTGAGCCCAACCCGTCAGGCAATTGCTCACCCATTGCATTATGTCTTTATCCAGCTGTATGCTGGACATTTTGTCCAGGAGGATACTGTGAGAGACAGTATCGAAAGCTTTACAGAAATCTAAAAAGTTTAAATCAACTGGCTCCCCTTGGTCAACTAGGTGGGCAACCTTGTCATAGAAAGAAACTAAGCTTGTTAAACAGAACTTTCCCCTCATGAACCCTGGCTGGGACCAATGACTGCGTTGTCTTTCAGGTGTTTTTCAGCAACTCCCAGAATAATCTTCTCCATAATTTTGCCAGGCACAAAAGACTAACAGGTCTCTAGTTACCAGGGTCATCCCTGTTGCCCTTCTTGAAAGCTGGGACCATGTTTGCCAGCTTCTAGTCAACTGGAACCTCTGCAGATTCCCAAGAGCATTGAAAATTTGAGAGGTCTTGCTATGACATCAGCAGGCTCTTTAAGTACCCCTGGATGAATCTCATCAGACTCCATAGATTTACAGGGATCCTGCTGGAGCAAGAAATCCCACCCAAGTTTGGGACTGGTTGGGAGTTTATCATTCTCACAGTCATGGTTCTCTAGCCCAGGGCTGTGGGAGTCCCAGAGCCCATCATCAGTGTCAAAGACGGAGGCAAAGAAAGCATTAAACGTCTCTGCTTTGTCTGTGTCCCTGTTTGTGAGGTGACCATGCTCATCGAGTAACGGGCCAATGTTATTTCTGGGCTACCTTTTACTATTAACATATTTTTAAAAGCCCTTTTTATTTTCCCCCACAGTATTGACAAGCTTCAACACTGATTGAGCTTTGGCTCCACAGATTTCCTCCTTACAGTGGTGAACAGCCTCTCTGTAGTCCTCCCATGTTGCCTGACCTTGCTTCCACTGGCCATGGACTTTCTTTTTTCACCTTAGCTCTAGAAGATCTCTGCTCAGTCAAACCAGACTTCTGCCTCACCTGCTTGACTTTTTGGAAGTGCCTGCTCCTGTGCTCTTAGGAGGTGGTACTTAAAAAGTGACCAGTACTGATGGACCCCAGCACCTTCAAAAGCTTTTTCCCAGGGAACCTTACCAAGTAGTTCCCTGAGCGGCCTAAAGTCTGCTCTCCTCATACCCAAGGTTGAGGTTTTGCTGGCACTTTTCCTCCTGTCACCATAGATTCTAAACTTGGCTGCTTGGTGGTCACCAACCAAGCCACCAACCTCCACTTCACCCACGAGACTCTCACTGTTAACAAGCAACAAATCAAGGACGGCACCTTTCCGAGTCGGCTCCCTTGGTACCTCTACCAAGAAGTTATCATCCAGACAGTTTAGGAATCTTCTGGACCTCTTTGCACCAGCTGTGCGGTATTCCCAGTTGACATCTGGCAAGTTGAAGTCCCCCATAAGGACAAGGGCGGATGATTTTAAAGTATCCCTTAGTTCCTTAAAGAATAACTCATCAGTGTCATCATCCTGACTGGGTGGCCTATAGTAGACTCCCACGCTGACAACCACTTGATTTGTCTGTCCCTTAATCCTTACCCAGAGGCTCTCAACTGTGCCATCGCCAACCACAAGCTCCATGCATTCCAGCCTCTCCATTACATTCAACGCCACCCCCCACCTCGCCTGCCCTGCCTGTCCCTCCTGAAGATCCTGTAACCATCCACCATGGCACACCAGTCACAGGACTTGTCCCACCAGCTTTCACTTATGCCGGTGATGTCATACCTCTGGGACTGGGCCAAGGCTTGTAGCTCCTCTTGCTTGTTCCTCATGCTGCGTGCATTGGTGTAGAAACATTTCAAGTTCAGCATTTCTAATTTCAACTTAGTTCTGGCTAAGAGGGTGCAGGTGATGCACAGATCTCCTGCTGGGATGCACTTAGCTTGGGTACCCAGCCTTTTGCTGAGGAACACACCTGATACCTATCAACTGTTATACTCATTTTTCCTGCTTCTACATCCTCTCCGAGTCTCTCTGCAGAAAGATAGATACGGTCCCCTCTCTATTTAGCCTCCTGTAGCGATATAGGTACTTTAATGCTGCTTGAGCCCTAAGAAGAAGAATGAAATGACTCAGATAAAGTAGACGAGGGCCTCTGTTTTAATTTTTTCTCTCTAAGTCACAAAGTTCGTCTTGAAATCCCAGTATATACCTGACTGCCTTCCTAATTACTGTTATCTTAGCTACTATGCCAGTTTTAAATTGCAAGTAGAACTGGAATAAGAAGCAAAGAAAGTTTAATTAATTGGTTAATTAATTATTTCTTCCTCTTTTAATAAAAAGATAATGTTCATAGAGACAAAACAAGGGCAAACCTAGGTACTGCGGTCAGTTCATCACTGCAGTGCTGGTCCTCATTGGTGGTGGCTGCCCTGCGGTCATGGGCGCTTGAAATCAGAGGTTTTTCTCCAGGTTCCCTCTCCTTGATCCTCCCACTACATGAAGGAGAGGTTAACTGAGCAATGAGCATTGCTCCTGGATTGGGTAAAGGGTTTCAGAGGGCCAGCACTAACAGAAAGTTTGGGAGAAAATAATCCTACGATAAAAAAAGAATTATTTTTTTCCTGATTGTTTCTAAAAAGCCTGCAAGCAGCCAGGACTCCTGTTGAAAAGTAAAGAAATCAGGGATGCCTAAGGAGAGCTCTACCCCTGGCAGGCAGTACCCTGGTGTGAGAGCCTCTTCCAGGTGATGCGACAGCAGCCACCAAAGGCAGTTCTGAAATCTGCCCTGTATTGGGCACAAGGATGTCCCGGGATTTGATTAACTTGCCCCTTTGCAGAATTTAATGCTCCAGCAGCAACGTTTTGGGTGAGCTGGAGAGGTGTTTGTAAGAAATTCCTCCAGCAGGACACTGCCATAACCTCTTGGCCATGAAACCAAGCAATGATCAATGAATGCTGGATAGATTCTGCCCAGCTTAAAAAACCCAGCACCCTAGCTATATCAAGGGAGGAGGTTGTATAACTGCATTGCAGCTAGCCGAGCTATCTAGGGAGATATTTAGAAGTCAGAAAGTTTGCAACATTGATATCCAGAGGCTGAACACGACAGATTTGGAAATAGAAGTGGCTAATTTTTTTTGCACCCAGGTGACTTCTCAGTGCAGAGGCAACTTCTGCAGCAGTGTGGTTTTTCACATGGAGACATACAGTAAAAAATGTGGTTAACTTTTTCTTGTGATGCTATTAATAAATACTGCATTTGGTTTGCTAAACAAATGCATCAGCATCACATAAGGAGATTTACAAAACTCAACTGCCATGATGAACGTATCAAGGTAGTCTCAAAACGAGTGTGTGGAAGACTGCTCAGGAAGAATATGTAAGGAAAGGCTTTGGAGCTTTTTGGAGAGGTCCTACCATGACCCTTCAGGGAAGAGCTGAAGATAGCACAGAGAGGGCAGAGTCTGGGCTGAGGACATACTGAATAGGCTGCTAAGCATGTACAAAGCATTTTTTATGAGACAGAACAGAAAAGCAGTGTTAGTGCAAAAGAAAAATATTCTCCAGTGAACGAATTAGATGAACTGGCTGAGAAAATCTGAGGTGAGGATTTGGGACAAAGTGTGTGGCAGCAATATAAGGAGCCTACAGCAAGGAGTGGACCAGATATACGAAATAGTTCAGGGGGAACACATAGATGATGGCTTAGGATGAGAAAAGGTAGAGAAACCATAAAGGATTTCTGGCAGAACCCCAAAAAGGGTGGCATTTGCTGAATTAACGAAAGTCAGTTCAAATTTAGATGGAGGGCTGAGCAGTTCCCAGCTAGACCATGAGGAGACTGTGATGTGAATGTTTCGAGATTTGTGAGGGTTCTGGAAGCACGGGGCAAGGACCACAAAGGACCGGCCTCCTGTGCCATGGCACATGTCCCTTCAGACCCCGCTATGTACCCCATTCCCCCAGGACCGGGCTCCAAGCTCACTTCTTTTTTCCAATAAACAGCTGACAAGTATTTCCCTGATTGACACCCATCTGCTCCCATGCTGCTGTTCCTCTGTTCCCAAACTTACTCTTCTCCTACTTGATTATTTTTCCTCGTTGTCTTTAAGGAAAATAACCCCACCCTTTATCAGCTTTCTTTGTGGCAACACGAGTTTGTGTCTCTTCTTTTCAGGCACTTGGTTGCCTCTGTGGCTCTGGGAGAGCCCGAACCCAGCTCAGTGGGTGATGACCAGTGTGTCTGGTCACATCACATCCGTAATTCCTGACTGCTTTTGAAACCATCGCAGCCTCACATTTGCCTTTTCCATGGTCACATCACGTACTGATTCTTGTGCTATTCCGTAACAAAGATATTAAATATCTTGAATTTGGAATAATTTTCCTAGAGGCTTCCCTCCAGCCAACCCTTGCAGCTTTGCCCTGACTTGTCTCCTAAGTACCTTTTCAGACTGGTCCTGGTTGTCCTTTACTGTAGTTTAGATAATCTTTTCCTATATGAGGCAGAATCAAAAGCTTTCCTCCAGTGTGAGTGGTTAGAGGTACTACATTTCTTTACCGAGAAAACCACTTTTTTATTCAAAGTTATCAGGTTAATCTTGCACCATCTAGCTTAATAAACCCATGTTGAGCTCTAACCTCTTTTCATTTATCCCATATCTTTAATTCTTCTCTGTCCAAATTGGCTCCTACAGCCCAGATACTGCAGGGATCAAACTGGCCGGCTGATAGATGCCAGTTTGCTCTTTTCCTTTGCCCTGGGAATTCCCCTGCCTACTCTTTGTTCCTCCAGTACCACCCTCAACTTAGTAGATTTATTTGAAATAATCATTACTGGACTCACATTTTGATTTTCTGGTTATTTTTAGATGTCTGCGGTTGAGATTATTTGGGGTCCTGGTCCCAGTGCATTGAGTTGTTCAAAAGTTGCTCCTCCGCGGATGTGATCAGCTCTGTTTTCATACCCTCATTCACAGCAGCATCCCACTGTTGCGTCTGCATTCAACCTTTTCGTCATTAGTGAAGACTGACACAAAATATAGATGTAGCTTTGGGGTTATATCCAGAAGATCTTTAATCTTCACTGTTAACTGATGAGCAAACCCCCATCTGTCTTCCCTTTTTATTCATAACATGAATGAGTCCTTTACAATTTGCCTCAAATCAGTTTTAACTCAGCTTGACTTTTACCAATTCTCACTTTTTTCCTACATTTTCTGAGATTCAAGATGTAGGTTTATTTGCTGCTCAGTTCTTTCTTCCTGTCCTTGTAGCATCTCTGTTTGGTCCTAACAGACTTTTGGATGAAGTTATTAATTGTGTTAAACCCAGAACCCAATCCTCCAGGATTTTTCCACTTGCTTTGGAAGCCCATGCCAGATACTTTTGCATATTTGGTTTCAACACATTCCCACTGCTTCCTCACTTATGTCCCTGAGCTGCTCAGGACAGTCATCTAAATTCATTTGCCTTGTTATCCTCTGCCCTTTGAAATCAAGAGCCTTATTTGCTGATAGTAAAGTGAGCCCTCCATTTGTCTGAACTAAAATAATTCAAAGTAAAGTGATTTATTGGTGAGTGACTCTGCTAGTCAAATCCAAATGTAATGCTGTATCACTCTCTGTTGAGAAAAGAGTTGTGGAGAAGTTGTGTTGCCTGTCACAGGCAGGAACATCTAGGGTGGTCCAACCTGAAGCAGCATGTCATCAACTGCGTCTCACCTGCCAGCCCACGATGCTGACTCTGACAGAAGGTGCCCAACCTCCCTGCTTGTACTGAGACAGCTCCAGTGTCAAGAACAAGAAACGTCATTTCCCTTTGGTGCTTTCCAAGAAGAACCTGATTTAAAAGGCAGAGAAAGGACAGTCACTTGGAAGGACCACAGAGGTGTACCTAACTTTTCTCAGAAGTGCATTTCATACCATTTCAAGGGACTGCTCTCTGTTTTTCTGCAAATAACAAAGAGTGGGAATAAGACCTAAATTATGAGGTGCTCATGATTAGGGGCAAGTGTTACTTGCTGGGCAAATGATCTAGGACAGGGTGAACACCAATGGAGTATTTTAGCAATGACGACAGAGTACAAAAGCTCCTCTGTTTCTCAACTTGCTTAAAAATCACAGCGAAGTGCCACAACCAAACTCTGTCTCCTAAGAGTTTGTTTCTCCTGAGAGCTTTTTTTTGTTTGCCACCCCTGTGTCTCCACAGCTGGTACCCACTGGTGCCACCGCACTATTTGCCCTAGAGCCTGCTTGAACTATTCCACCTTGATCAATTCATCTCAACTACTCACACCAGTAGCTCAGGAATACAAAACATCATTAGCCTTTTATCTCAAAATACACTTGTCTCAGGAATTTACCCATACTTTTTCTCTGTTTCTCTGGTGAGAAATTAATGTGTCTGTCAACAAGTGCCCTTCCATTAAACCTGCACTTGTTTATTTTAAAATAAAAGTAAGCTGCCACACTGAGCCTAAAAACATGCAGTGTTTTATGTGGGAATCTGAAAGAATATTATATTAAAATGCACATTTCTTTACTTCTCTTCTGAATCTCTTGAGACTTTCTTCCAGGGAATTTCTGCTGGCAATTGCTCTCCTCCACATTAATGTGAATCAAGCCTTTTCAACTATAAAAGCTTCTTCATGTAATACACAACCCTTTAGTGCAGTTTGCCTTAAAATAAACAATAAAACAGTTCTTCAGCCCACCATCTCCCGTGTTCCTGCAGTAAAACCTGCAATTGCACACCCTGGGCCACCAAGGCAGGTCTAGAGAAATGTGGCCGAGCACAGCATCCCGATCCTGAGCTGGTGGAGATCCTTGATCCCAGGAGCAGCCCAATGGAGGGAGAGCATTCCTGGAGGAGGACGCAGAGGGGGGTCTCACCAACCCCAGTGCCTCTTTGCATCCCCACTGTGGGGTGAGCTGACCGTGGGACAAGTCCCAGACTCTCAGCAAAATTCACCTGGCTGGGGTGGTGTCATGAAATTTGAAAGGTGTCATCCACCGCTATTGTGCCCCACACAGGTGGCCCCACAAAGGGGTCTCCAGAGCTCCAGTTTCTGCCCCACTGCTCATGGAGCCAGACTGGGGACATCCTGTGCTGGAGGTCTAAGTCCTTCCCACAAGATGACTCTATGCATGGTTTTGCTGAGGGTCTGCAGGTAAAAGACCTGCCGCTCCTCAAGGGCTCTTGCACACAGAAGGGTAGCTGAAAAGACTGTCGGGGCCTCTGTTTCCTGCATTTTTATTTTATTTTTCTCTGCAGAGTAAAATATCAACTTTATACTGATACATACTCTGCCCTGTCCCCCCACCCAGGTCACAGTTTCCAAATCCTTCTCCTGTGCAAATCAAACCAGCTGGAGAAGAGGATGGCAGGAGCTCGGATGTGCAGTGGGTCTTCTTGGAGCATGAAACGTGGGTGCTGGTATGTCAGAAAATAGCTGTGATACAGATGTGTGTGTTCAGCTCGTGAGGCTGCTGTAATTAAAAGTCCTCGCTGGGATTCTGGCTGACCCTTAGCTTTATACACACACGGATGTCAAATGTCAAACTGTCTCCCCAGCTCCAGCAAAACTGGGCTGATGAGACAGCCGCTAGTGAAAGTCGAGCAGTCTATTGGGACATCTGGCATTCAGCGTAATTGTTTATGAGATAAAACTTGCCAGAAGCAGCAGCAGGCCGAGTTGGAAAGAACTAATGGCTAAATATTGGGGAATTATCTGGCTGGAGCAGTACGGCCCAGCCTGGTTAATTAGGAGTTTGCAATGAATATAGAATCACTGTTAATTTTAACCCACCGTGCCTTTCCTGAGGCGAAATAGTGAGAGTATCAGTATTATGTGATTTGGTAAATGATGGAAAGGAATGCTTAATAATGGTTGATTTTCTTCTTTATCTTAAGTGTTTCACCCTTCATCTAGCAGACACACACTCACTCCAGTGGGCAGCTAAGCTGATGGCAGCAAACACACCAGAATTTGGCCCCGAGTGCCTTTTCAGTGCCTTCTGCAGAAATTTTGCCGTGGTAGCAGTACTCCAATGCCTGCCCATCGCAGACGGAGCATCCCTGCCTGGCGCTGCAGGCTCCCAGCCCCATCACAGTTTCCCTCAGTCCCTGTGGTGCAGCCCACCACTGCATTCCCCCCTCAACAGAGCAGGAGCTGCTCCTGCTGGGAGAGCTGGGGTAGGGGGATGTGGGGCAGGATGAGGGTGACACATATCCCAGGTGTTGCTGCGAGGGTTGTCTGGGCGGGCAGGACGGGCAGGGGCATCTCTGCAGGGGCCTCGGGCAAGGGGCTGCACTGGAGATGAGGGGAGAGGGGAAGGCCAGGAGGTGCAGGTGGTTTGGACAGGAGAGAGGTGTAGTGAAGGGGGATAAGCTAAGGTGTAGGATGGGGCTCTGCAGTGGGGCCAGGGCCATCGATCACGAAGCTGAGGGTACAAAGGGCTGTGTCAGAGGCAGCTGATGTTACTGGGAGACAGTCCTTGCCACTGGAGCGATCCAGTTCAGGGACTGGGACACAGACACCACGATGCTACCTCCACATTGCACAAGGGGTAGTTTTGTGCGGTGTCACATGTGAGCCAACCTTCTTCATGTGCTGTTCCTCTGCTTACAAAGCAGTCACTAAAATCATGTAGGAAGTCTTTGTTTGTGTTGTGTACTGAGAGTACGTCCTCAAACAGCACAGCGGGGTGCTCCTCCAGAGCACTGCTGCCTGAGGATGCTCTCCCCTGACCAGTTTAACAGCTCTGGATTTTGCCTTCTTCAGTTTAGACCTTAATGAAACTGCTATGGAGGCCGTGCTAGCTGGTGAAGGAGTCTACTTTATTCCAAATCCATAGTTTCCTTCAAACATGAGTGCTTCAACGCAGAGAAACTCAAGGGACATGATGACAAATACACTAAAAAGCATCCTGTTTGTGTCAGGACTTAGATAGATGAGGGTTGTGCCACTGCAGATAGGAACCTATGAGCAGATGAACTTGGTTCACTCCAACAGTCAGATAAAGACTGGCCTGGTGAGCGATGGAGAGGCCACCAAGCCTCAGCAATCATTTCTGAGGCATCTTTGTCTTTTGCATGATCTGTTCAGCCTCACCATCACATGTCGGGGCTGTTTGTATGGCACCTTGATGACAATTCAAGTCAGGTTGCTTTGAGTGGAATCTTCCAGCTCATTAAAGGTGATGACATTTCCACCCTCAGGTATTGTGTTATGCATTAATGCACAATGGTACCAATTCCCAAAGAGCAGAGGTGATTTTGGTAGATGACTGTAATAAGACTAAAACCATCTCTGGCTAAGTAAGAAACCACCACAGCCTGGAAGTCCATTCCCTCAACAAGCCAAGTGAAATCAGTCTGGATTTTGGATCATTGCCTCTGGATACTTTCCATGGAAACATTCAAGCTTTCAGCAGGGTCTGGGGCATAGCTTGGCAAGAGAAACCTGCACTTGTAATTCTCTCTCTATATTAGCACTGATTTGGGCAATCAGGTTTACATCTTGGCTAATGCTCCCATTTCATATTTTCATACCTTGAATTTCAGTGTTCTCAAACTGCACCCAGAGTTCCTGAACTGCAGCGTTGATCTCCTCTGGAAATGCCTGGATGACAGTGACTTCAATATTAGAGAGTGATGTGCATCAATGCAGTATCACAGGAGGGTGACACTGACTGCTTTCTTTCTTAACTCAGGCATATATATGACTTTCCAAGTGTTCATGAAAATTCCCCAAGTCACTCAGCAAATTCATCCTTCATTGACCTCATGATCGAAATGTTGTCCAAGTATGGCATGATGCATGAAATTATGGAAAGCTGAGGTACTATGAAGGGTTGAAAATTTCCCCGTAATGGAAAGTTCAAATAAGAGCTTGGAAGCAACACAGAGGCCTGAGACAGGAGGAGCTCTATATGCAGGACGAGGTCTGCTGCCCCATCATGGGGCATCTTCCATGTGCTAACATGCATCCTCCAGCAAAGGCATCTTTTACCTTCCTCTGATGTGTCTGTCTCAAAAACAAGGACTTATTTTGAACCACCTGAGTAATTCTTACTATTCATCTAAGAAAATATAAAATAACAATGTCTATTACTGCACTGGAAAACAAGCCCTACCTCTGTGTGCAACTTCCAGCCTCATCCCTCAGCCTAACCCTGCTCTTCTTTCCTCACATGCTCCACTTCTCTGAGGACCCTCTTCCCACAATCCAGAGGACCTGACCTGAAATTTTTGGGAAGGAAGACTTTTTCTGCAACAGGTTCCAAGTAACCTTTCTTACTTAATTTAAACTTAAATTTATCTCATATTTCAAAATCGGAATGCACCTGACAGTAGAACATTTATATGGACAATAGAAAACAGAGTGAGTGTTATAATGAACTGCACTTTCCATATTATTTGTGGTGATGTATTTTTACTGGAAATTTCAAAACATATTTGGTAAGACATCCTCTATCTGCTGAAGTGAAATACAATACTGTGTTTTTACTAATAGCTGTGAAAAATTCTTAGCAGGCGTTAATAAGTAGGAGAAAAATATTTTCTCTCTTTTATTTTCCTCCCCAAGGAAATAAATTATTATGTCAGGATTTAAAGGAATTTAGAAACTTAAAAATGCAGAAAGATACTGGGTGGGATTTCTGAAAACACCTAGGCAAGAAATAAACCTTTGCTCCCCTTGAAATGCATTTCTTGCTGGTGCAGTGGTACAGCTGTATACATTTTATACAATTTGCACAATGTTATCTTTCTTCTCAAATATTTAAAAACCTGTTATGCTGTTTGGAGAGTTCACTCAGGGGTATGTCATTTTAGCTTTTCATCAAACACCAATGTGTATATTTGTTAGTATACATTTTAAAACAAGCCAGCGTTCCTCCCTCACCTGGTGCCAGTTAGAGATGCAGAATTTTTAGCTTTCCCTCCTGAGCAGAGCAATCTCAGAGCCACCACTGTTGAGTTACTGGATGACTTGGATGAGGGTGAGAAGTACTGGCAGCGTTTTCTGCTCCAGATAGTCCTGCCTTGCAAGCAGCAGAGAGAGGAGCTGAGAAGAGGAGCAATGCCTGTGTGCAAGGTTGGATGAAAGGTTTAGAGCTGAAACGCAAAGACTTTCACAAAAACTTGTCTGTTTGCACCCTCAAAAGTCAGAGATGCCAGCACTTTGCAAGATGACTGACCAGCCAGGTCAGGACTGAGCAGCCTGCTTTTAATGATGGGAGACAAAGGTTCCTTTAGCAATTCATGCTGAGGAAGACTCAATATGCCTGATCAATATGCCTCAACGGTAGATCAATACTCCATGTGTGTGTGCTTACTCTTACTGATACATCCTCAGCCTGGTGCTGTGTGGACCAGCAACACTGACAGTGGTAAATCGCCAGCAATCACCGACTTGGAGAGAAAAATTGATGAAGGACACTGCCTGAGATCTGCAGGAGAGATGGGGTCCGAGCCCCTGAGAAACCTACTGCCTGCCAGGCTCTGCCCGTCCCAGTCTCCAGGACCCTCCTGCTGTTTTCTCACAAAATGACAGACAGGGTGGATCTCTCTAAGACAGGGGAGGGTGGATTTGGACACCCCTGGTAAGGGCAGGCCAAGGGCACACCTTGCCTGGATAGTGGAAAACCCCTCAAAAATTAATTAAACACATAACATACACAGCAAATGGGAAGATGCCGTAAAATGGAAGCAAAGGATACTGGGGCAGGTGGAGTTGAGCACTGGAGAATCTGAACATGCCTGGTGTGTTGTATGAAGATCAGCAGGGTCTTTGAAGTCCTGATGTTAAACCCAGATATTTCTGTCTATAAAGGTGTGTCCGGGTTAAGCAGAAGCTGGGTGGCAGGAGCCCTGGCTGTGAATCCCACACCGCCTTTTGCAGAGAGACGGCCCAGATGGCTGACCAGAGCCCTCCTCACCTGCCTGTGCCCACCTAAATGTGCTTCCTCCAAAAAATGCTGCCTTTTCCAACACCCCCCGCCAGCCATAAACCCTCCTCTGCAGAGCAGATATGGGCCTTGCTGGAGGTCCTGGTGATCCCCGGTGCTTGGGAACGGTCATGGGGTCTTGCTTCGTGTCCAAGGCATGGGGTAAGAGTGGAGGTAAAGCGGGAGGCAGAGGTTCAGAGGGGACTGTCAGCCTGATCCAGTGTGCATCCCCCAAGCACAGACCTCACCCCGGGGCACTGACTGCTGCCACCGCATGCAGATTTCATAATTATTGGTTTTTCGGGCAATTTCTAAGTGGCCTTCAGCTCTGTGAAGTTGAGCTGCAGGTAATATTCCACCGGCAGGTATCGGCATCACCGGTGTGCACCTGTGCAAATGGGGACACCTGTCCCCGCATGGCTGCGGTGAACGTGATTCCAGCTCATTTCCCACAGCATCGGTGTCGGGAGCCTGGCGTGGTTCAAATAACTGTGATTACAACCTTACATTTTCAGTGATTCAGTTAACAGCCTGATTAGTAAGATACTATTCCATTTTTTAATTAGATTAATGAGAGCATTCATTCAGAAGTTGTTATCTCACTTAATAATGACCTCACTGATTATTCTATCTCCTTTAACTGAGTGACTGATTTTGATTAAAATAAATATAGCTCACAGCACCTGGAAATTCATTCTTCTATTTAGAAGGAATCTGATAGAAAGAGATGCCCTTTTAAGAATTTCTTGAGAGTGATTAAATATTTTGGTCCTCCTGGGGCTGAATTTTCATGGTTTTAAAGATGACGTTTTTGAAATATTTGATGATAAAATATTTATTAAGCCCTGTATTTATATTTTCAATACATCTGTTTCTACTTTGACTGTTTGAACATAATTTCAGCAGAAATATATATTTGCATGCTGAGCTGATTTAAAAAAAACACCCGCAAGTGCTTATACACACACACACGTACATGTTTGCACATGCACATAGACAACATACCATTGAACCTCACTATTCATTTAATCCTGTACCTTACATAATGATTTCCCATTTAGGAACAGACACTGCCATCAGTCATTTAGCCAACTGAGTTTATCAGATCCCTGCTGCTTATGATGTTATTTTGTGTATTAATCTATTTTCTAAAAGTGGTAAGAATTAGAAAACACAACTGCTAAACACTTTAATATGAAAAAGGCAAACAGGCAGGCAAATAGAGTTAGCAGGTTTGGAGGAAAGGCAAAATATGTCTGATTACCACAGCGCAACAATTAGTGGCAATCACAAAAACTGTGCTAATTTGGACAACTTCAGTCGTGTCAGCAGCAGAGTGAAGGTGAACATGACCACTGACAGCATCTGGTTTGGGAGGCACTGCTGGTCCTTCACAAGACAGAAACTGCATTTTATCAAAAAATATCTAGCTGTTTCAAAGAGGGTCTGGTCTGGGGGCAAGCAGCCCCCTAAGGAAGATCACCTGGGATGATCCGCTCCTCTTGCTCCCATAGGAGGGGGTCAGGGGTAATCAGATTTTGCCCATGACCCAAGGGGACTCAGTCCCCCCTGCTCACAGCTGTGGGATGCTCAGGGCTGTGAGGGGATGGCACCCCGCTCACTCCATGCTTCACCCCTAAATGCCGAGGCCTCGCTGTACCTCAGCATCTGCCCTTTTGTGTTTCGATTCCCAGGTACAGTATTGCAGGGTGAGTCACTGGGCTTCTGCACTCTCCTTCTGAAATAAATCGTCTTTCCAGAACTGTGTGGTTTTACTCGGGTTAAGAAGAAATCGCATCAGAGCTCAGCAGTGCAGACTGGCTCTGCTCGCAGAGGGGGTGGGAGGGAAACGCAGACCTTTGCTGGAGTGGGGCACATGCTTGCACAGGTACAGGAATAACTAACAACCAAATTCAAGTTGGGTTAGTATTTAATGAATTGATGCAACCAGTTTTCTCCAAAGGCAGCCACAAAGTCACTGTCAGCCTGATGCTGACACCACAGCATCATCAAAACTCACGGCTGGTTACAGAAGGAAAAGCTATCACTGCTGTGGTGCAGCTAACAACAGGGTCTGGGCTAGCACAGCCAGTGAAATGAGAAACCGCTGGAATTAGCCATCTTAGGCACCGAATAACCGGATCGACAGAACCGATACCCTGTCCTGCTAGGAGCAGGTCACCTCCCGTCACAGGGGTTTCAGGTCCATGTTTGCGCATCCTCTACAGCGCCGTCTGGAACCAGCAATGCTACCACCTCCCCCGGCACCTCTGAGAGGTCCCTTGTTCTGCCTCCCACCCTTCCCTCTCTTTCCAGAGTAAAGACTGCGTCGCACCCTCTCGCCTCAAACTGCATCATCAAATGTCCAGAGTATTAAATACCAGTCTGCCTGACGTCACACATACTTCACATTCCTGGCTTCTCATTTCTTGAATTTCCCTTTGTATCTGAGGTCTCAAAAAGCTTTAGTACCCATATAAAACAGACATATGCTTTAACTAGAATTGACTGTATTTCTAATTAATTCTTAAATATCTCTGACCCATCCGATCCATATGCGTCTCTGAATCCTGCTTACACTCTTTGCCCTGGGTTGCCAAAATGCCCTTCTGTAGCTCAGAGGCAGAAGGGAAAAGATGCTGCCAGAGCTGCCGAGGGGCATTGGGTCTGGAGCTGCTGGGGTCACTTCCCTGCTAGTTCTAGCAAGCCAAAAACCCCAGAGGAGCAGAGCAGCCACCAAAGATGAAAGCCTTTGATTTGATCAGAAATACCCACGCCAATGAAGAGAGGAATGGGGTAGAAACTTCAAGGCAAGAGTCAGGGTCAGGAGGATCTGAATTTGCTTTGAGACCTTTCAATTTGCCATGTTAAAGCTTCTCCCTTTTGATTTCTCCCTTCCCGGGCTCCCCAGCATATTTAGTCTGGCTGCCGAGTGATGGTCTCAGAGTGGTTTCACTTTCTGGAGAGCCTGGTGGCAAAATCTGTTTAACAGACTCCTCTTCCCACTCTGTGCCCTCCAATTCTGCTTCAAAAGTAATTTCTCTCCCTAGCTTTTTTCCTTATATATACAAAAATGTTTACGTACAGGTTAAAAACCCCATTGCCTGTGAGTCAGGAGAGGAATCTGATGTGCATGGCACTAAGGTGCTCTCTGGACAAAGACACTCTAAGGAGGACCTAATAAAGTGAGAGCTGCCTAAGGAAATCAGGGTGGACAGGAATTCTCTGCCGGTTGTCAAACTCCAGTACCTCTCTGAGCGAATAGGGCAGACGGGCAGAGCTCAAGGAAAAGGTGGCACTCCAGAAACACAAAAATTCATGATCACCCATAAATAGAAATTCCGAGAAACCTGCAGAGCAGAGAGATGTTGAAGATGCCTCTTCTCCTGATATGAGGCAAACACCTTGCCACAACCAAGAAGTCCTAAACCTAGAACCATACAACCCACACCAAACCTGGCCCAGGGTTGCACAGCTTTTCCTGGACTTCGTTATTTCTTTGCATGACACCATGTACTTGGACTCCACATCTACTCATTCCCTGGGATACATGACCCTCTCTGATGCTTGGAGAGCAGGAGGTCAGTCTAACAAAATGAGGCCGCAGCCTCCAGTACCGGAGAAGACCTGTCTGGTCCAACCCAGGTTTCTGTTATCTTGATCCATATGTGAAGATGGCTCCACTGAAGCTCATACACAGCTTAGGGACATTGTCCTATCCATTTCCTCACCTTTACTTTTCAAAAGCTGCCCAGGGACCCCTCGTTGCCGTTGTGGAAGCCATGGGCTGATGCTTGGTGGGCAGAGGAGCACTGGGCACTCTCAGGTCCCACAGCACAAAGCAAATGATCTGAGGGGACAAGGTGACATGCCAGTGTCATACGCACTGACAGCATCCTACAGCCGCCTGGAACGCTACAGCTGCGTGGGACTTCACAACCACCCACACAAACACAGCCCCACCACCGCACACCAAGGTGCACAACTAGACGGCTCAAGCATGTATAACTGAGAATGAGCCGAGGGCAACATTTCGCTTATTGTTTGAAGGGATTTTAGCATTCGGCTCCTTGTACTGTATGTGAAGCCCGTCTTCTATTTTTCATTTTACTTTTGGTGTATTTCTTCAGGAGAAATCATTAGGGATTTTTTATTTTTTCTCCCCCTTAGCATTTCAGGCTGGAGGTCCTGAAATGGATCTGACTGAAATAACTTCAGCCCCGTGTGACTTAAATTAGAAATACAGCCTTCAAGTCCTTCACCCCAGGTGTGCAGTTGCATGTTCTCAGGTCTATAGGTTTGTTGGGAAAATTAAGCAAAACTAAAAAGTAACATCAGCAGGCTATGTCTCATTCTGAACTATGCTTCTGAAGTCTTCAGTCTGTTTTAAAGATAGTGGTTTCTCAGAAAATCTGTTATCAGGGAGGTACTGTAGTCCTTGATCTTGTCATTTGGGGAGCACACAGGGGAGTAACCTGTTCCTGCTGTTCCTGCAGTACCTAGGTACAGCTCGCAGCCTCATCTTCTCTCCTCCCGGACCATCGCATGGCCCTCTCCAGCCCAAATCGCCAAAGGGGCTGTCTCCCTTTTGCACTCATGGACGAATGTTTCTCCATCTTTTAATCTTGAAGGACCACTTCACCTAGGAAAAAAGAAAATATAATATCCACAAAATATTTTCTGCAGTGCCTCCACATGATTTTCATTTACAGCCAAACAAAACCAACATTAAATTCTTAAAGTTCACTTACAGTTTTTATTTTCTTGTAGGCATTTTTCCTCCACTTAGTGCCTCTGGAATTCACAGGTGTGTTTCCTACACCCTCTTCACAATGGCTTTGCAGAATAGTGTCCAGACTAATATCCACAGAGATATGAAGTTGTATACGTTTTCAAAGTCAGAAATCATATTGGCCACTTTGGCCCACACAAAGAAGCAATATTTAATTACAGAGAGACAAATTAGGGGGGAAGTGCCTTTTTTTTTGCTTTTACTAAAATGTAATGTTTCGTCTTGTTTGATCTTAAGGTTTAGTGCACAGTTCAGTTTATTTGTACACACAGAAAAACATTTTCACCATTGCTTTCTTTTCGTGACCACTCGACTTGCATTCTCTAGGCTGTTACACCTATTAAGCTATTTCCAAATGCCCCAGAGGTTTTTGTGGACCAAATAGAACTTGACTTCTTAATATAAAATCGAAATAGAGACTTCAGAAGAAGCAAAACCAAAGCACTACCAAAAAAATCCTACAAACAGATTTATTTCCCTTTGCAGGTCTCCTTTGAACAGCCAAGGAACTGTTGTGTGAATGCTACCCTACAGCAGATATCCGAGTTTCCACTGTGGTTTTTAGGAGTACAACCATAAAAATACCCCCCGAGCTAGACTGTGCCTCAGAAACAGGAAGATTTTTTTTATTTTCTCCTGACTGGATAACAGCAATTCTGAACATTTTGAATTGAAGTGACGCAGTGACTTGGCAGAGCCTGTCAGCTTCCCAAAAAGAACATGAGTATTTCTAAAGGAGCACAAGAGCTTCTAAAGGAGGTTGCAGAATGTTAATTGCCTATGGATACTGTAAAATGAGAACTAAAATACCAAAGGTTGCCAGGTCCCCATCAGTCATTTTTTTCCATAATTCAGGCTGCAGCTCAGACTTGTTATAAAGGTAAAAGGCTTTTTCTTATGTACCTGCAGATGCAGGATGAGACTTGTCCTTGTCTTTCCCTCCCAGACTCAGGTCAGAAAACACTATCTCCATCGACAGAATCTGTGCAAGATTGACATTCTCTTACGCGCATCTCTGATGTGCAACCTTTACAGGCTTTACTAGGGCAAGAAATTAGGATGAACACATTAAAACCTGTAAAATAAGAAACATGGACTAAAACAACTGGCTCTACATGGAAACCTCAGCATTCCCCTCTTTCTGCCCCCCTCCAGTCAGCATGTCAGAGACCAAATTTTGCCCCATTTAAACCATTATAACCCTCTGAAATCCAGAGGTGCAGCTGATGGCAGGATTCATCCCTGCTGTTTGAACTTTTGCTGCAGAAAATTTGGAGGCTGATAGGTGAATATTTGCTTTCAGAGTATGTGATGATTATGGTAACCATGACACAATAATGTTTCCAGCTGAGCTCAGTCCCTCCTGAGCAGGCACTATTTAATATATCTGTCACTGCAGTATGAACCATCTCAAACCCTCCGGTGTCTTCAGACCCTCTGTTTGATGGTGCCATGCTGTGCAGACATATCCAGCTCTGCAAAGAGCAAACTGAGGTAGCAAAAACAAGTTAGCCAGTGTGCTGCACTAGTGAACTGAGGTGGTTAATTCAAAGTACAGCATGTTATGCTTCCACTGTGTTCTTCTGCCCGTTCCTGATTTAGCTCCTCCAGAGCTAGGCTGGCTCTTTGCATGGTCTGGCGTGACCTTCTCCAGGAGGTAGGGCTGTGTGTTAGTCTTGAGGTGCTCACTGAGGAACCACATGTCATTACTTAGAGTTGGTCTTGCTTTGTCAAAAATAGCTGAGTGTTAGATGAGGTCTTGAGGGTGCCACGTGGGGTGAACTCTGAGGAGCTCTAAGGCACTCATGATACAAAGAGATAAGCCCGATACAAATGCCCGGTGAGATGAAGGCATAACTTGTATTACACCAGTTTGTCAATGATAGGAAAGCCTTTAGCCTCTGCGCCCTTGAGAACAGAATGAGGACTCTGGATTTGTCTTCCTGTATTTCAGTGTTCATGTTAGGAGGAGAGACAGAGGTCAACTCAATGTAAATACAAGATGAAAAAATTCCAGTTCAGCATCAGTATCTGTCTTTAAGAATAAAGAGAAATAGTCAGGTTTCTGAAACAGTCAGACCTAAATAATGAATGTGAGTAAAGAATAGGTCATTAAAAATGCTTTAAATTCTGCATCTGAAATACTTCAGTGTCCTTGTTCTGGGAAGGACATTCAACTTGGCCTATTTGCACACTGCAAGAAATGCAATTTTTTCTGGAAATGTGTAGATTTCTTCAAAAAGTCTCTGTGCTTCTGCCAAATTGTGGCTCAATATCTCCCAGAACCACAAGGATGCATTTTCACAGTGGGGCAACAGCTCTCCTCTTGCTCCCTGCACCATCCCTACCCTTCTTCATAGTCCCGTTGCTGCTGAACAGATCTTTGATAGCTGATCTCCCAGGCCTCTCTGCTGGTGGAGACCATACAGAGCCAAACACCTAAGCCATACATGCAAGTGGCTCTACCCATGATTATGACTATGCACAGAGACAGGAGCACAAAACTTGTTAGAGTGCTGTGGCAAACAACTGAGTGCTTCACAATTACAGTCCGAAGGTCACTGGTGTCCTCATGGACCTGCCTGGTCCATCCTCTGCCCTAGGGCCAGATGAGCTCAGTCTATGTGAAACTCAAGAGAAGCTTGTCTTTCTGTAAGACTAACAAAGATATAATACACACTTAACAGTCTTCAACACAAGCGGCTTGTGTGCTTAGTTATCCTTAGGAAGGTTTTCCCAGCAGCTAATTCAAACCATCCCTGGAGCAAATCTAGCCCCTATTTCTCATCCTGCCTGCCCCAGAGACTGGGCAAGACCTCTCAGAAGATGCTTTAAGCTCTGCTAGTTCTACCCCATCCCTTCTTTTGTACCATAGCTTGAACAACCAACAGCTTTCTAGACTTCTAGTCACCTTCATCACTCTCCTCTATGTCAACTGTCCCACATTTTTCTTGAACTGCAGAGCCCAAGCCTGGGTCCCAGCTCTGGCTGAGGCCTCCCCAGCACTAAGAAGAAGACCAGGGTTGCGGTCCATATCTAGCAGGTGAAACACCCATTTATAGACTCCTGTATGTAGCTTGGTTTTTTTGTAGCAGCAGATCAGAATATCACTGCTCATGTATTCCCCCATCTCTTCTTAAATGCTTTTCTCCAGTCAGCTGCTCCACCCAGGACTACTGATGCCAAAGCCCTACTGAGTATTACCCTTTTCTTGGTTGCTGTGGGTTTGTTTTTGTTTTTGTGTTTTTTTTTTTTTTCTCCTAGACTGTTTCTCAAGTTTACCAAGAAATTTTGAAATTTACCTCTGTCTTTTGACATGTTAACAGACCCTTTGGACTTGCTGTCTTCCATGGCTTTAAAATGCACACTCTTACTTCATCACCCAGTTCCCGGAGCAGACGTCTGTGGAGCCCCCCTCGGTGCATCACTCTGTGTAGCCACTGGTGACAACTGCCTCGGTACTCAGCTGTGCACCCACCCGTTGTGGATTCACTCAGACCTTGGTTTTTCTCACTCACTTACTAGAACGGGGGCACTTGAAAGTCATGTCCCTAAAGTACAGGTATACAATTTCTTTTTTGTCCACACAACTCCTTTCCTAGTTTTAGAATGAAATTAAATAAACATCACGCAATTTACTCTTGTTGAATACAAATACGTACCTTCTTCTCTTACAAGTCCTTGCAAATATTCAAGGCTAAGGACTTTTCATTTAACACTGGTTTTAACTGTGATCTCTATCTGACTGCATTTGTCTTTTTTAGTGAATGTCAAAGAGGCATTAAATGTTTTGGTCACCTTTGTGTCACCTATTGATATCTCTTACTCTACTCAAATAGTGGATCAAACCTTTCCTTGATCTTTCTTGTGACTAATGTACGAAGAAAATGTCTTTCTGTTACATAGCACTGACTGTCTCATCTGTCCTCCACCAGTCTGCCCATCTTCTCTAATGGAGTTGATCCTAATAGCCCAGCCTTCAGAGCAGCTATCTAACAGCTGCTATCAAAAGCAAACTGAAATTTTGCCACCAAGTGTTTCCTTTGGTTTTTAATATGCTCTGACTTCTCCCTGTGGCATGGCTGGTATCTTGGGAAAACATTAAAAATTCCTGACTTAGTATAAGATTTAGAGTCCAACCCCTCACTTTCTGTCAAAGTCATTAATAAATGGTGTCTCCAATAGGAAATAAACCCCAACATCAACAGTGTAAGTCTCCATTTACCAACAGTTCAGACTTTGGTCCACCAGGTCTGATACCACTTGAAACGAGGCACATTTCTAAGAGGAGACGAGCCAGGTGAAGAGGATGTCTGCACCCATAAGGACGTTAGGGAAGTTCTCCCAGCCTCTGAATGTGATTTAATGTGCCCAGAAACATAAATGCCTATTGCAATCGTATTTACTCCCTTAAGAGTCACTGATGGTCTTTATAATGTTAGGGATAGTTTCTAATTCTTTTACAGTCTTCTGTTCTCATGGCCTCAGTGATATTTTGGAGCAGTGGGCTGCACAGGAGAATTTGTCCTTCATTGTCACCATGCGCACCCTAATTTTCAGATTATTTTAAGAGCTGGCAAACAGAAGTGCTCTGCTGGGTTTCCTTGGGATGTTCATCCCTAAACATTGTTTGGAAGTCCCTCAGCCACCTCACTATACTACGTGGCAAACCCTGGAACAGGCATCTTGGAGAGGTGGTTGATGCCCCAAGCCTGTCAGTGTTTACGAGGCGTTTGGCCAATGCCCGTAACGACACGCTTTAACTTTTGATCAGCCCTGAATTAGTCAAGCGGTTGAACTAGATGATCATTGTAGGTCCCTTCCAACTGAATTATTCTATTCTATTCTCTTCTATGGCAGTAGCTTAGCTGCATAGCTGCAGTCACCTTTCTGATGTGGCACAAGACCAACATGCCATCAGTTACACATAGTCAGGGTCATGGGAAAGTCATAATTCATCATCCAGTTCAAATTACACGTCTCCTTTAGGATTTCCATACATCTGCTTTACTTGGCCAAAACTCTTGCTTCAAAAGTTAGGGAGTTTGCCTCAGGATACGCAAGCCCCGCGTTGCAGGGTGTTTGATTTGTACAGCTTCGCCTGGAGCTTTGTCAATAAGAATAAGCATGCAAGAAAAGAGCAGTGAAGGAGGCCCAATAATCAATCCTGTCCTAATGATACCTCCTAAGCATGAGTCTGAGGAATGCCAGCAGCCCTGGGGAGGGATGCAGCCAGCAGCTATGGACCAAACTCAGATCCCAGACTCGTGCCTTTTCTTGAGTGTCAAATTAGTGCTGCTCCCGAGTGTGAGTGCGGGTGTGAGAACAGATCCCTGCGGGCAGGGTGATGGAGCTGTGGGATCACACTGCTGCTGAGGCAGGACTCACTACCTCTCTGACACTGTTCCTTGCACTCTTTCTCTTCTTGACACTTTTCTGAAACAGAATGCTGGTAACAGAATTGAAATCAGATCCTTTGTAGGTGTAAGGCTGGTCCTTTAACACTAAAACTGCTAAATACAGGGAGTTTTTTGAGCAAATCACTTTCACTCAAATCAGCCATAAACACTTCAGGTTTTAGAAAGAGTCTCACCCCCTGAGGGCAGCATTAGCCAACACAGTTGTGAGCAAAGGACTTGACATCCATTCGCTTTCTGCTGCTGAACAATCAAGTACCAGAATCTTTTATACATTTAAATGGTATTCACCTAGCAAATGGCAAATGTACCGCAGCTACTATTATATCCTACTGCTAATGAGGAGGCAGTGCTGGTTCTCGATTTCTGGGGGCCTAAATCCTGCAGTTTTTATGCAGTTCTCTGGGAAGAAATTTGCTTGGATGAAAACTGGGGGCTGTAAGCCTGGCCATTATGGTAGGGGATTGAATGACACCTCGCTATGCAGAACTCACGCCATAGGAAACTGCCATTTTTTTTTTAGCATAAGTGCTTGCGGTTGCATCGAGGCTGCTATTTAATTCAATCACTGGTTACACTGTCCAAATTAACTTCTAGGATCAAATTGTAAATATTGAAAATAACCATAATTCTGCTTCCCAGAGCAGTCCATGGCTTACAAAGGACCCAACTGGTAAGTATAAGAGGATCTCAGCTGAAGTCAGTCGAGATGTGCTGATTTCTACCAAGGGACTTTAGCAGCTCATTAATTTTGCAAATCAAGCATTTGGACATTGGGAAATGCCTCTAGGAAATGTAACCAGGTTTCTGGTGCACCTTAATTGCCTATGTTCATTATGTTGATTGGTGAACAGAGATGTCACTAGAGTAAAGGCTGAGGCTTACATAGTTTAACAAATGAGTTCTTCTGAAGTCTATTTTATATGGAAAATTGATCAAGATAATTATACCACTGTTATAATTTTACCAGTACAACTCCCACTCATGTCCCTTCCTACAGATGCTTTTTACAGTTCAGTGTCTTTGCTTTGCTTTACTTTGAATGCACTGCAATATAAAACAGAAAACTGTGCTGCGTACAAGTGCTCATGTGAGGAGTTGTACTTGTAGGAGTGTAATTACCCTGGTAGAGTTAAGTTGCTGAATTTTCCTTTGCAAGCAGACTAAATCCGTGTGCCTACATCCACATGCATCCTTGGATTCCTTTGAAATTTGCATCAGCAGTGCTGAGGTTTCTTCAGACTTCATGGTAACAAGTACAGGCATTCCCAGGATTGAACACCCTCGAACAACTATTTTAGGTGCTGTTGTTTGTTACTGGGGGGCTGTTTTGGAGCACACCTCAAACTCCAAGTACCAGTTTGTGCTTTTTTAATGGACATGACTGCTTGGGAAGTGCCTCAGCTACATTTGGAGGTCAGCAGCCTTCTGAAGAACAGATTAGAATGTGTTTGTCTGAGGAAAAGTGGGATCTGCACTGAAACTTTATCTAAGAATAGATGTCAGATAAAGGAAATATCCACATAAGCAGCAGGACTGGAGCTCTTCTGCAGATGAGAGCACTGGAAGGCAGCTTAGCATGATTATAAAGGGCCACATCCTGCCACTATTGACCCAAACAATGCCCAAATAGAGAATAACTGATGGAAACAAAAATGCGTCACATTATCTCCACCCACATCTGCAAAACAGGACTGTGTGTGGAAAGACGCAAGAAGCTGAAAATCTCAGCAAGGTCAGACTATGATTTAATAGCTTTCTGAATATCACAAAGTTCCATTCCAAGGACTAATCTAAAATCAAATTTGGGTCATATTATCCCAGAATCCTGTCATCAAACACTAGCATATGCTTTTCAGAAAAACATCAAATTCTGAGAATTCATCTAGTCTGTGTAAAATAAAGTATCTCATCATTTGACTCCTCAACGGGGTGTAGGTCTTCAGAAGACAAGAGTCCAAGATAACTGTGAAGTATCACAGTCACTGAGGCTGAGAGGATCTCTGGAGATCACCTAGTCCTGCTAGAGCAGGTCACTCAGGATCAAGTCCTGTTCGGTTTTGAATGTCTCCAGAAATGGAGACTCCACATCCTGCCTGGGCAATCTGCTCCAGTGTTGGACCAGCAAAGAAGGAAGGTGCCAACCTGGCTGTCCTCGATCCTTGCTAAAGGCCAAAGCGATTGAGCTGTAGCAAAAGCATCTCAGTCTTTTTCTTCCTAACTGGTCAATATCTTGTCCAGCATGGAGACTAAAAAAGCCTGTCCACGTTGGCTTGTCCACACTAGGGCACCCTTCTAGATACAGAAGACACTTGTTTAGCTCTGTCTGCTGGGTCCAGGATGTCCCTCTGGTCATATCTTGGCAGAGCTGGGAAAACTCTGAACGTGCCTCTGAATCAGACACAGAGAGTTTAACCCAAGTTTTGGCCAGAAGCAGACTCCAATCAGGGCTGTAGGCAGAGAGGTAGTGCCAGGACTTGGGGTGGATTAGCCCGTAAAGCATAGAAGGTGTCTCCAAGATGACAGCTAAGTAGAGCTGGATTTAAACAGCTGAAGAGATATTTAGGCACCAAAACCCATTTGTGGATGTAACTGATGACCCTCACTGAAACAGTCATAACAAACCTGAAGTGGAAGATTCTCTCCACTCCTGACGTTATGTACAAACAGCAACAAATATTTCAAATGAAATTGTAATGTGGAAGTCATATTTTTACAGATCTTTTTCTCTCCCAGGCTAAAATGGAAAATCTGGTATTATATGGCATTATAATCTCTTGATTTCTTGCAGTGATATTACACAACTGTTCCGCCTGGCAGACAAGCTGGGGCTCTTTGGCCATATGGCCAACAGATCAGGGCAATCTCCTTGCTGCCATTTTCAGATTCTTTGGTTCTTTCCTTTAGAGCATCACTTTCCTTTTAATGTAATGTTTGGATGAATTTCCTAATTTTTAAAACATTTTGGAGGAAAAGAACATGGAGTTATTCTTGCATGTGTTGCTTTCATGGTCAGGACTAATAAATTCATAAAAATCTTACCCCTAGTGCCGATCCATAGTAGCAATTTTTCAAACCTCATCTGAAGCAGACCCTGTTTGGGAGAGCCGCAGCCCAAGTGAATTAAAGTAGCAGAGTTATCAAAAAGTGAAAACTGAATCTCATAATGAGAAGTGTCAGCACATTTAGGCATTGCTGCCTGCAGTTATTGTTGGTTTCTACCTTAAACCTGTTCACCTGGATTACATTTATTGCTAGGCCACTCTCTTTTCTTTGTTCAGTGAATTTTCTTTAGCTGTCTGCCAAGAGGGAAACACTTATCTGCACTATATGATTTTTTTTTCAATGAAATATATTTCTAAAACACTCTGCTGCAACTTGCTGTCTGATACACCAAGCATTTAAAAAGTAGATTGAATTATTTTTAAGGCAATTTCCTTGTTGCATGGAATCCTATTTTCCAACCACACCTTTAATATTGCTTTCTTTCTAGTTTGTTCTAAAGCCTGAACTCTTCTGAGCTAGGACTAACAACCTCCAGCTGCCTCCACCATTTCCCCCCACCTCGTATATAAATTTGATATTCACCTGTCCACAAGCACTAAACGTCCTTAGTGGGTTTCTGATTTCTTATAACAGTTTTTCTGGAGTTGTGCGGTAGGTATTGCTGTAACTTCTTAGGTTTCTTGAATGGGTGGTTAGGCCAGGTCCATCAAGCCTATCCCAGTTCCCCAAACATTTCAGTAGGACTTTACACAGTTGCCCACAGATGCCCCCTTTTCTCTGGGGCATCACTCCAGAGGTGGCCATGGCTCTCCTCTAGCCGTTACACGTCTACCCTCTTCTTTGGGTTCGGTGCACATCATCCGTGCATCCCAACTGGTCCCACAAGGGGACCTGGGTGATATTTGGCTCAGCCAAGACAACTGCTCCTTTTGCTTTGAGCATCTATGAGTTACATACATTAGGCAACCTAAATCCCAGCATGCATTGCACAGGCATATTTGGGGTAACTTCTAAAGGCTCTTAATTCAGCCTGCGAGGATGTCAGGAAACTGTACAGGAATAGAAACTGCAACACAGTTCACAATAAGGCAGAAGCCTGATTTTCCTAGCATAATGATCACGGAGTGGAAAAAAGCCCTGCCATCATTTCATTGAAGAAATCTGATCAAGCAATATATTTGAAGACATCCTGAACCACTCACAGATGTTGCAAGAGGAAAAAAGAGACTAAAACTGTGGAATAAATCATTTGCCCAATTCTGCTGGCAATGTGACACCAGATTACTTGGAAGTCCTGGGATGTTTCCAGACAGGAAAAACGAGTTCATTTTATTTGAGATTCCAGCCTGGGTGTGAACTGACAGCACTTCACAGGAGAAACAAAGCATTCAACCATCCTTCCAGCCGTAACTGCTGTGGCTGGGTTTGCAACTCGCTTTTTATTTTGCAGACCTGAAGTTCTGTTCAGGATGTTAGCAGATTGGCCTGTGTGCTAAAGGGGCACTTCGAGAAGGTGAGCTTTTATCTTGTTTGCAGAGACCAGGGCGATGGATCTGCCCACACATGACTTGGTGACAGGGAGATTTTCATAACAGCTAATAGGGATGAACCACGGGTGCCCTGTGGAGCCATCAAACTTTCTGCCGACAACGTTTGCATAGGACCTTGTCCTAAGATGATGGAGGTTTGAAGGTAAAAGGATACAGCTGCAGAATATTTATTGTTTATTCTCTGTCATTGCAGTTGAGGGTTAACGTAGTGTTTGAGGTTCTTTTTAATGTTACTATTTTAATAAAACTATAGGTTTACTCTAACTGAATTTCAAGGTGAGTAACGTTTCCTAGGCTGTGTCTGGTAGTGGAATCTGTGCAGTCTTAACTCACCATTCAATACAAGTTTGGTCCAGATCAAGCATGAGCATTGATGACATTCCTGTTGGATTAACCAGACCATGTGACATTGCATTAATGCTGTCTTTCTGCTGGCTGTGGGACGGGCAATCCCAGAACAGGCAGAAAACCTGCTAAGGCAAAGTTCCCCTGTAACAATCTCTAAGAAATTTGAACTACCAAAGTGTTTTGTGCCAACTCAGTGCTTCGCATGAACTGTTACTAAACATTTTGATATAAAGGCAGATGACCTACCACCTCTTGGATACTGTTGGAATAAACTAACCTTCTCCTGCCATGCAGAAGACTGTTACTATGCTCATTTTACAAACTAGGGATGGGTCTTAGAGCAACCTGATGGCTTGATCTCAACGTAGTAGCTCATTTGTGCCAGAAGACAGGATAAGAAGGGAAAGGCATGGGATGAAGAGATAAGAGAAAGAGAGCAAGTATACAGGGTAACAGAATCACAGAACCGTTGAGGCTGGATGGATCTCTACAGACCAGCTACTCCAATTCCCCTGCCTAAAGGAGGATCAGCTAGGGCAGATTCCTGTAATCTGCTGGGCTCAAAGCACAGGAAGAGTTCATGTGGACAGAAGATGCTCCAAAAGGCCCATCTGGTGCCTCTGCTCCATTTCAAAGCCACTTAGACCTCCTCTTGCTTTCCAGAGCTCATGCAGGCCAGAGGCACCAGAGGTACTCCTATTTATTTTGCTTGGCATTAGGCACTCCTGCAGTTATGATTAAGGTGATGATCTAAACAAGGGATTGTTTAGATAGAAATAGCAAAATGTGTGCTGATGATTCCCCATAGCAGCAGAAGAATCTTATGAACCGTGGACTTCAGGCCAATCACAAGCAGAACAACAGGATGGCAGCGAGGAAAAGGTAAGGTTTGATAATTCACAATATAAATGGATTAGACCAAGGTCCGTCCAAAATAACTACCTTGAAGAACACAACTCATCAATTGCAATGCATAGGTACATTTCTTTAAGCTATTCATACATATCAATGGTAGAAACACTGTATTTGAGCAAGTTCCAAATCTTCCTTTGGTGCTGATCACTAGCATCTATCACTGTACATTTTCCTGTGTATTTTAAAGGAACACCAGGTGAATATGCTCCCAAGAGCAGTAATTTCCTTCTTGCTCCTTCCCATTGCACTCAATCAGAGGGCAGTTAGGGAAGGGAAGGTTGAAAATAGGTTGGACTCAGCTGTTTGGGTGTGATAACTGGCACAGGTTGCCCAGAGAGGTGGTGGAAGACCCATCCCTGGAGGCATTCAAGGTCAGCCTGGATGGGGCTCTGAGACACCTTATCTGGTTGGAGATATCCCTACTCACCGCAGGGGGGTTGGACTAGATGACCTCTAAAGGCCCCTTCCAGCCCAAATGATTCTATAATTCTATGATTCTATAAGTTTGGGAGCGGCAGTTTCAGTCTCTCCCCAGAGCAGGGTAGGGACTGAATTACAAAACTGACTTGAATTAAAAGGTGAGGTACAGAGTTGCTCATGGGTCAAGGTAGGAATTTCCCTTTTCTGACTTGCTAAGCCTTGGAGACAGACACTGTCATTACAGCTGTGTTATTTTATGGCAGAAGTCCTCACCACCCCGCATGCAGCAGGGGGACATCCTCACCCTCACCAAAAGATGAAATACCGCTCACTAATTGTGTCTTTTTCTTGGCACCACGTCTGTGGTTCTGCTTGCAGGCTGGGCTGAACCAGCAGGAGCTCCCCCTCACAGCTGGCCAAAATTTCTAGTTCGTTTGATGTTTCAACATTTTGTTCTTGTTCTGAATTGGAACGAAGCCAAATGCTCAGATTTCTTCTGTGGACTGGTAATGTCACATTTTTTTTGTTTATAACACTAGCAGGATGACTCTGAGACAAAACCAAACAGGCTTTGTCCTCACCTCTGTCACATCAGGATGGCTGTATCAGAGGACACTTGTTACTTGTTCAAGATGAAGGAAGCTCCCATATAACACCTCTGAAGTAACACACCTTATCCTTGCCCCAGCATGGTTTAGCCTCTGTTATCAGTGGGTTTTGTTGCATTCTGAGTTGACCCTGCCAATGAAAGGCAGCATTTTATATGGTTTTGGTTAAATTGATGCAATTTTTACAGACTCTCAAACGGATTTCAACCTTCCTCACGATAATTTGAGCATCTGTTACTCATGCCAAAATGACAGAGCAAGGTTAAAACTGATGACGATGATGTCCACACAAATGTGCAAACCTCTTTCGTTTCACCTGGTGAAGCCTGTGACTGCACATGCCATGTGATCTTAGACCAAGACACTGGGAGATATGCACGTAACTCTGGAGGGTGCCTGCTTGTCCTGAGGTGCTGCTGCCTAAAGGACAGTTTAAATCCCTTTCTGAGACAGAACTAGACTCAATCCAATAGACCATGGCTGGAAAATCTGCAGGTTAGGTGAAAGTTTGTGGTTTTGTTCATCTGCAGAGTGGACATCTTCAGTCAGCACAGTTCAGTACGACACTTGAATGCACTTTTGCTAGAGCTGTTGTGGCAAAACCACCATTAGCAGTAGGTGCAACATCCTGACCATGCAACAGGATGAAAGGAGTCAGAAATTAAACATTAGAGCATCTCATATCAGTATTGTCTGGTGTTTCTAGTGCATCTCACTCTTGCACCAAATAGACAAAAGACTGTCTTATCCAACTTGCCCAGCTGGGAAACCCCGTTGTATCGTGTTGTCATTGACATCAAACCCAAGTTCTGTTTTGCTGCCACCAAAATCTGAGCAGAGAATTTTGCAGCAGATCATCTAAACATTATTTTAGGAGAGCAGTACTCAATCCCATTCTCTCGTATCTGTGGGAGGCCAATGATGCAGATCTAGAAAACTCTGATTTTGTACCTTATTTCACTACTTGTGTTTGGAGTCACATACTGAGGAGAGAATTTACACTGTGATACTACCGTATTCATTTAAGTATTTTCTTGCAGTTAGTGCTTTCACTCTTTCTCCAAGAGCAAATCCCTCCAAAGTTTATTTTTTTTTCCTCACAATTTTTTGTTTCTCTTCCCTGAGTTCATCAGGTCATTCCAGTATAGAGAAGCCTTGTCCTGAACATCTTGTGTTTTGACCTTCACTATAAAAAGCTTGAAAAATATTCATTTTCCCAGGAAACAAGCCACAGAACTGGAACAATTCAGCCATACAGCAAAATAAAAGCCATCAGGTTTGCCTGGCATGATTGGTTTTTTTTAGCAGCCCTCCTGTTTATTGCTTATTGATGTTAGATGCTGCATTCGGGTATCCTCCTCTGTCTCCAGCAATCAGTGCTGCAGACAGTAACCTCAGGCAGGGTGGTATTGTGGTGATACCACACTGGAGATTATTTCTACCATTGCGTGAGGCTGTGGGATGGACTTAGGATACAGCTCTGTATTCTCTGCAAAGGATGCCTCAGCAATCTGGACATCTCAAAAAGAAGAGGGGCTAATTGCATCCACACTACCTGGAGATAACCACGCACATGCTTATTTTCCAGCAGATTGCCTAGCAGTGGTACTTTAAAAATACTTTTTACTTTGGTAGTTATTTACTGTCAAGAGGATATTTAAAAATCAGAATGGATATATGCAATAAATATTTGTTATATGCTTCGAAAGAAGGAGTTTGATGTATTTTTCCCACATAAAGTCAATGAAGTATTTGTAAGATCATCAGTAACCAAAGATAAAACATGCCACATCTGCTGTGCAAGAACATTTTAAGATCAGCAGTCTTGGGTAGCTTGTACCAAAAACCCTAAGGGAGCTGACTGAGATCTCTGCCTTACAAATGTTCATTTTTGACTCCTCAAGGAGTTCAAGGCAAAAATCTAGAAAACAGGAGTGGTAATTGTATGCCAAGAGGGCAGGGAGGATACCTGAGGAAACTGAAGACCAACATCAGTCGCGGAAAATAATGGAAAAGGCAGAAACAGTTCCAGCTTCTGATGAAAACAGAGCTAGCAATATGGCAAATGTCGACCAACAGGATTCTATGGAAAAATAGACCATTTCAAATAAACCTGATTTCCTCCTTTTCTCACATTGCAGATGTGATCACAGCTGACATAATGGATGGAGTGTAGTGTGCCAGAGTGTCTGCACTGCAAGTCGGGGGAGCAATGGGGCTAGTGTAGTCAAAGCTAAGCTAATTTGAATTAAGCAGATGAAGAATTGGTAGTAAATCTCAGCTTGGAAGACTTTTGAGCATTTCCTTAAATTCTCAAGCAGAATTCACGGCTTAGTTTCTGTTTTGATTACACTGCTTTCCCATCGGGTGAGATAACCGCTGCGCTGGGTGCAGCTACTCAAAGCGTACTCACTGCTTGCAGTGCTGCATAGCATTTGGAAAAAAGCACTGCACTCAGGGATATCAGTATGTATTAAAAGGATCGCTAACATCAAGTCATTGTGGAAGATAACAGTAATATAGTGGTGATGATAGCCTGGAAATGGCAGAAGAGGAAGGTTCATGGTGAGTGGTTAAAGGTGGTGACAGCCAAAAGTCCAAACAACAGGTTTCTGTTCTGAACATTTACAGTCTTATGGCTTTAATGTCTCAAGTTTTTGTTTCAATTTGGGTTTTCTTTTTCAATGTTATCAGTTCCTTTAATAAAACATGAGGTGCGGTAGGTGCTAGTGAGGAACAACATCTAAGACAAATGTGTCCAGTAGAATTTGTGGTCTCAGTTTATAAAAGATGGTGAAGTGACTTAACTGTGCTGTTCATGGGGAGATACACTGTGTAACAAGAGCAAGGGGTTACTGACCTGGAAGACGAAGACATAGCTCGAGCCAGTGGCTAGAAGATGAAACCAGACTTAACTGAAATGAGAAATAAAGTTCAAGTTTCTGTGAGACACATAACCTACTAGAGCTAGCCACAGGGGAAAGTGGTGGTTCTCTCATCTCCTTATGTCTACAAGCCAGGGCTGCCTCCTTGGAAAATCATCTTTGGCCAATGACAGACTACTGGTGTCGAAGTGTATGTACTTGCTCCCAATTCCCTGAAGCAGAGTGCAAGTCAGGGCACCCTCCTTCCACTCCTGCGAGCTGTGAACCTGCAAATGTGACCTCAGCCAACAAGTACTGACCATGTGTGCACTGTGCTGCTCTGAGAATTGCGGCGTACCGCTTCCCCGTGCCCCAATATTTCATCAAAAGAAGTTCTACAACTCTTCTAGATAATCTAGTCCAACGCAAACCCATCCTAATATCTTACCCTAAAGATAGTGTAACAGTTTTTCCTACAAATTATTCCAAAGCAGCCATGAGAAACTATTGACTGTTCCACTTTTCTAGACTAGAGACACTCAATTCTTTTAACATGTCTTCAGAGGTCATGATTTCCAATCTCTTATAATTTTTACTGTTCTTTTCTGGATTCTCTCCAAGATGTTGACACTCCTCCAACATCTCATGATCACTAATACTGTCCCATGAAGTGCTCACAGTCTCTCCCAGCCTCATTCACAGAAGCAGATTTCACAAGTATACTTTGAATGCCACCATGTGCATTATGAAAGAGATGTTGATGAGAGTCAAATCTGGCTCTTATCCTGGTGAAACCTGTTATAAATGCCATCCATGTAAGAGGAAGCAAATTAGATATGGTCATGAATAAGTCTTTCCAGCCAGAAGTGCACTCACTTTTTTTGGTGATAGTTTTTTATTTGGTTGAAGAAAAAGAATAACTTTCACAGGCATGAAGATTAACAGAGATTGCAAGAAGAAAATGAGGATCTATCCAGGGACGTCTGGATGCCTTGTAGGCTTGAGTTTACTCCCTGTCAGGACAACAGGAGGATTTTGGCAGGGAATGAGTCAGTGAGTGGAAGTGTGGGGTGGGTGGGTGTATACTCACACGTGTGTGCTTCTGCAAATAGGTGTGTTGGGAAAATATTTTACTGTTCTGTGTCTGAACAATGCAGTGGTGGTATCTTGGAGGGTGCATGCTGGGCATGTACATGCATCCATGACGTACACGAGCCACATGCGTGCTCCTCACCTCTTACATGCAGTGGAGGGGAGGCTGGGTGCAGGCAGACCTGGAGAAGACTTGTGGGAGAGCTGAGCAGGGTCTGTGCAGGAGGAACTACTCAGGGTGATGCAGTGGAGCAGATGCG
>NW_009637234.1:0-4109 GCF_000690535.1 Cariama cristata | reverse complement strand
CTGCTGAAACACTCCTGGCACTAAGGTCAAGCCCCTTGTGCCCCTCCTCTGGAGCAGAGCCGTGAAGCCAGCCCTAGGCACACCAGTAAGGCAGTGGAGAAAGCCTTGGTCTCCCTTGAAATACAAAACTGTTGTGTGATCACAGCATCTGAAGCACAGGGACAGCCCTTACCCAGGTAATCTAACAGGGACACCAGTGGGGATTTGTCCGGGGGCCTTTTGGCTTAACATTAACACTGTCAACATTTACGCTAGCCGAAAATGCCTTCCCCTGCATCTCAGCAGGGCAATGCTGAGTTTATGTTGTCTGTCAACCCTGCAGCTGAGGGTCCTCTATGAACTTTCTGGTATATTTTGTGTAAGGGAGGGAAGAGACCATCACTGTTCACAATGCATGACAAAACCCACAGCTTTCTAATGCTCAGTGTTGTCACTACCAATGCCAGGAATTACCCCCGGCTGTGCATGGTCTGGAGTCACAGTGCTAGACACAACCCACCCATCCTCTGCTCTTGTTGAAGCTGGTGAGCACTCATAGCATGAGTTATCTTCACTATTATTTTACAAGCGGGCTCTCCTCTTGCCCTGAGCACAGACTTCAGCCACTCCCCAGTGAAGACAGCATCTCACAACTCTCACTTTGCTCTCCGACTTGATGTGCTGCCATCCAAAAAGTGCCGCCTGGATACGGGAGAACCAGAGAGCCCGCAGTCACACGCAGTCCCCATCAGCCTGGACATCAGCACTTGGCAGGATGGTACCTGCTCTTCACCTTCGTGGTTACACCAAACAAAAAAATATTTCTGGTCATTGTGGCTCTGAGATTTTATGGCCTTCAAGAAACTCGTCAATGAATTTGGAGGCATTTGTATCAGACTGGATGAAGGCAAAATTTCTGAAGGGGTTAAACTAAATCTTTATCAATATAAATTAAATGGATAGATTAAATCTTAATAAGGAACTTGGTTATTTGGTGGATCTGGTACTCTGTATTCCTTCTTGCTTGCAGTACTGCAAATAAGAACAATTCAGCTCCTTGAATACATGGAAATATGCCAACAAATGGCATAAGAATATCAGAGTACATTAAAATCAAAATAAGTAAACATCAGAATGAGTTAAAATCCAAGTGAGTTATTGCTAATGGCTTTCAACCTTCAGTTTAGTTTTTCTTTAAAAATAACTATAAATGCAGAAGCTTTACAGGAAACTAAGTGAATATGAAACTAATCCCCTGAGATTGGCTTCAAATTTCAGCTCTATCAACCTCTTTTCTCTTTTTATGTGAAACAAAGAAAAAGAAGTAAGAAGCAGTGGATATACTATGTGTGGTTTTTTCCCCATGAATACAGAAATACGAAGAGTAGATGCAACTTGATAGATTTTTGTTTAATATCAAAGCATTCAGTAAACAGACTGAGATATTTCAAAATTTGGCAGTTTCCAATTCTTGTTTCATTTTAGCAGTAAAATACTTTGAGTTTTAATATGATTTTTCCTTTGAATGACTCATGACTTGTTATGTAAAATCCTTATGGCCTTATCACCCAGTCTTTCTGCTACATTGTGTGAAAGCATTTGTTGTCTAAAACACCGATGTGGAGAACACGGACCCCAGAACAACAGGAACAAGGCTCTGGCTGAATTTTCAGGGAAGCAGCTGCTACCATGAGTTTTTGACCCAAAACAGCACTTACTAACATAATTGACTGATTACAGTTCGAAATAATGATGATTTTGTGATAGCTCGTGATCCTGATTGCCCTACTGGTCAGAAAGATCAGAAAGTATGGCCAACGAGACTTAGACTCTTAGATAGTAGCTTTTAATAGGTGTTTATGAGTAAATATCTACAACTTGAATGCAAAAGCATCTCTCACATGCAGGTGCAAAGTAGTTTATAAATGTAGGTAGTTGTGAAATTTTATTCTTGATACCTACTAGGTATGGAATTATTCAAGGTCATAGAGAGTACACATTTTTTAACCATGGCAAAATATGGAACTAAACCAGATCAAAAGTATCTAAGAACAAATTGGGCTAAACCATGCCAAGACATTCACGTTTGGAAAATGGCTCTGCTGAACTACACAGAAATGTGACCTTGTCATTCATCCTCCTGTGCACACCCTTAAAATACAGTGGATGTAGGAAAGTAAAATGATGCTACTACTTGTGAAAGAATTAAGACTTTGCTAATAACTGAGTTTTTATTTCAGTTCCAAGTTGAAGGATTTTATATTTTTATTGCACTCTATCTAAAACTAACTCTATCTAAAATATATTTTCAGTGTCCTTTCTGTGTCCTAAAAGAACAACGCTCTCCAAATGCAAAATCACCAAAATGTTTCACCCAATGCAAGTTGTTTTGGCTTGATTGGTGAGATTTTCTTCCCTTTAGTGAAAGTTCCCATACAACTAAATTTCTAACTGAACCGCATGACAATGAAAAGTCAGAAATGCTCTGATTTTTCCATACGTTTTCACCCATTCTTCTTTTGACAGGAATTGATCACTAGCCTGCAGCATCTTGAAGCTGGATATTTGGATTAATAAAATCCAGATAAAATCATCACCCTAAATTTCAAGAGGGAGTTCTAGGTTCCTCCACTATCCACTTCAGGTAAGGGAGTGCTGTTTCTGTAGAAACAGTAGCTGAAGTTTATTTTAAAAGTAATTATAGGACACATACTCTCAAAACTGTCTAGAAAAATATGCCTGCTCACAGCCAGTCCAATTTCTCCAAGGGTTTTAAACTTCAGAATAAATCTAAGAACCACCATCAAAAGCAGCTCAGATATTTTTAAGATCTTGGCTTATCAAAACTGCACTTTTCTTTGAATTCTGCAGCTCTAGGTTTGTATTTGGCTTGTCATGTTGGGTAACATCAGTTGCAGTAGTTTATTATTGAACGTAACACAATGTGACTGATGCAATGTGATGTGATAGGTCACAGTCTGATGTTTCATCTCAGTTATTAAAAACGGTTTGTAAAGCTGCAGTAAAGGAAAGCAGGGTTTGAAAATGAAGAATGCTGTCTGGAATTAGCCTGTTCTGTTTTCATTTTTAAAACCCATAGCATAATACAGATTCAAGTCAGGTTCTGCCTTCCCTTAAACACTGCAAGCCCAGCAGAAGGACATGACATGTTTCAACCCACTTAGTGGCTGAAGACACTAAATCGGGGTAATAACACGTCCAACATTCAGAACATTTCTAGCTCCTTTCTGAAGATGCCTGCTTAGATATATCTCTTGGTACCAGTAGCGGGCATTTCACAAAATAATCTTTCCCCGCATTATTTCATTCCTCCACCACCCCTTATCTAGGGACATGAGTGGGGAGAGTGTAACATGCAGAAGGTCCACGAATACTTCTCCTCCTCTCTTTCTGGGAGCCTTTGCTTTGGGCAGGGAGGGGTTGGTGAGTGGCCCAGGCGAATTATTTTCTCCACTCACCCTGCACTCAATGCAGGCTCCTTGCATCAGCGCTGGTCCCTTCCTCTGGAGGCGTTCTCAGCCCCCAACTCATCACACATGCACAGAGCTCCTGGCCAGGAGGGTGTTCTTGGTGGTGAGAGATTTCGCCACTTGCCAGCAAAGCAGAAGTCACAGAAAAAGAAAAAGCAAAAAGAGGAAGAGGGAAGTTTTTATTCAAGAAAGTATTCCTTTATTCGACTGCACCTCCCCATTCTCCTTTGTTTGTTTTTTGTTTTTTGTTTTTCTCAAATGTAACTTCCAGTTTTAAGCTAATGTCTCTGTGGAAGCAGGGATTTACCATAGCATTTACAAGGCTGTAACTTTTGCTTAAGTTTCCTAGGACCAAGTCACAAGGGAACCAGGATTCCTACATAATTAAGAGGACTGGTGCTTTCCTGCTCAGGTAAAGAAACTCCAGGTTTACTTTCTTATGCAGGTGATGTTCACTGCTCAATCCTGCATCTCTGGTTTTGTTTAAACATATTCTTATGGCAACACTGTAGGTGTGCTTTTTTTTTTTTTTCTCTCTTTTTGACTGTCAGTGTTGGTTTAATTGAGAGTTGGTTACCACTGGCTGGGATAGTAAGTCAGGTTCTCCTTGAGCTGGGAAATATATATTTATATATAAAA
>NW_009637233.1:5532-17356 GCF_000690535.1 Cariama cristata | reverse complement strand
AAAGCAAAGAAAGGAAAGAGGGAAGTGTGTCAAAGGCAGGATATTAATTCTGACTTTTCATCTCTCTGAGAATTTTACACAAAGATTAAACAAAATGGATTATGGCTCAAAGCTTTTTACTTTTTTTCTGATGTAATATCATTGTTTATCTGTAATTGGCATTCTAAAAAATTGATAGGTTAGTGTGAGAAAATGCAATTTGAAAAGCATTATACCCTTCTTTTCTCCAGTTTTTCTTTCCTATCATTTTCTTATTTTTTATAGTGCTGAAGAAAATGTGACACAAAAAAAGGAACATAAATAGACACAAGTCCCACTCATAACTGAATTTAAGAATATGAATGTTCTCAAACATTTGTAACATTTCTATTCCTTTATGATGCCATCTTTCAGTTAAAAATACTTTGACATTTTTTTTAATTATTCACAGTTTTGAATAATCATATAAAATTATTTTTCCTTACTTCTCTGGGAAGTTTGAATTAATCTCATGGGTAAGAAATTCACCTGAGTTTTAGCACAGACTGCAGATTCAAATACCTTTTAAATTATGAACATGTTGATCATATTCCAGACCTGTAACACAGTCATAACTCAAGGGACAAAAAAAACTCATTATAAACTATCAAAACGTATTCTGTTATAGATCTCATTTATTCTACCCCAATATATTAGAATTATTTGTTTTACCTAAAGATTTACACTGCAATTGGAGCCAGATATAAGCAAGATGTTCTGTTTGAGCAAAATAAAACATTTTCAAGAAAATCAGATTTTCCTGAAAAGACAAAGAAAAAGACACATACACACACGCGCATACACACTAATCTGCAGGAAGACTGTATCAGGTATTTTCATAGCTGACTGGGAAGATGCTCTCTTTGGCCTGGGTCAGATCCCACCCGCAGGCTCCAGAGCAGAGAACTGCCATAGTACATCCAGTTTTAGCATCCATTGCTTCACACAGCAACAAAAGCTTTCAGGTAACGTTCAGAGGTGATGCCTGAACTGCTCTAATTTGCCTGACCACCTCCTGAGGGCTCACCCAGCCCCACTATGGCAGTTTCATGCCTCCTCCCACCCATCTGCTACTCCTCTGGCAACCTTCCCACCCAGGGTTTCCCTGGGGAGCACAGGGCTGGAGTGGGCAGGGGGATAAGTAGGAGGGAGCAGGCTGTCCCTTCCCTCCTTCTCTCTCCATCCATTCGACCTCCTTCCCCCTGCTTTGTGTGGCCACCTCCTCCTCTTCGCAGAGGCCAGACTGCCAGCGTTTCCTCCTTGCCCTTCTTCCCTTCGTATCTTAGCCGTCTATAGGGGTGCACACCAGTCACAGTTGGTTCAGCCAGCAGCTCCCCTCTGCTGCCTCTGTAACCCACTGCCAAGCTTTGGCAGGGCACAGCAAAATCTGAGCGTGCTTGCAGGGGATGTTTTTCACGTTGAAAGTAGTGGACTTACTCTTGCAAGGCTCCAATGTGGCAACCCAGGGCTGTCTTCTCCCTCCTGAGAAGGTACCCTTCGGGTCACACACATCAAAAAGGGTCATTTGTATCTGGGCTCCCCTTCTTAAACAGGAAAGCTTCCAGCTGGGCTTTGCCCTAGCCCTTGTACAGTCCTGGAGGTCCACTGTCCCACTGGGAGTTACCAGCTCCTACAATCCATGCTTCCCTCCAGTAACACAACATAGGGTCTGACAAAACAGGACTCGTGCACGCCTTGTGCTGCAGGCAGCCCAAAAATAACTCGGTATGACTGTCTCTATGTGTGGGTTGAAGAAATTTCCCAATGACAGTGACAAAAGGGCAGGAAAAAAAATGTTTCCTACTCTTGGTATACTAACAGAAGGGAGAGATGCTCTGGGAATTGTATTTCAGGGACTAAATTAAAAAAACCCTGCTGCTTACTCTCCTCAGCTTTCATGGCTCATGGTATGCCTCCACCGTCAAACGCAGGTGTTGGTCACTGCCAACAGCTTCAGGGACAGGCAGAAGCAAACAATTTTACAAGCCTGAGGTAGCCCTGGCATAAATGCTTTTGCTGACTTTATGGGTTCACTGCTTAAAGAGAGGAAAGAAAAAGAAAAGCCAAAAAGGAGGCCCCAGCGTGACATCCACACCTGTGGAGAGACAGGGGGTGATGCAGCTGCAGCTGCTGGAGCAAGCACAAAGGCTTCAGCGCCCAGTAATGCTGCTGCTCCCCCTCACTACCTCTCTCTTTGTCTTTTCTCTGCGGCACCACATTGCAGGCGTGTCAGCCCCAGACCTCACCAACCTTGACCACAGAGACTTGCCGTGCACTTCTGCCTCTGCTGTGTGGGCTTTTTCAGAAAACTCCAGCTGTGGTTCCTCCCTTCACAGCCATGCAACAGCAGCTGGAGAGGGCTCAGGCTGCTCGAGTACGCCAGCACACACCTAGGATCAGTATCCTAGCACTCAACATGCTAGAAAACAACGGTAGACTTGCTTATCTAAAACAAAGGCTAAAATCCTGGGAACCCAAATGTTCCTTGCTTCCAGCCCTGTACTTCATCCCTCTCTGAAAAACCCCATTGCCATCGCACTCCTTGCACTTTGTGACTGGAGCACAGTGGAGAGAGGGGGATTTTTTGTTTGTTTGATTACATCTCCTAAGCACATCTTGCTTCTTCCATAGCAAGTGCTCACCTGCTCATTTACAGGACAGACAGAGAGATTTCTTAAGCATCTGTAGCAAATTTCATACATTGAATAAGACCTGCCAGGAGCTGGTACCCCTTCAGTAACCCCTCAGTGAGAGATGAAATTCCATTTTTTTCGAAGTTATACTACCAGGCTTATGGGCAAACTTAGAGTATCCCAGAAGACACACGTATCCTACACAGCAGGGAGCCTGCAGCAGCTCAGAGGTCTCCTCAACACTCACACAGACTTTGGAGAGTGAACTCAAAGGACCGGCTCCTCCTGTCCACCCTTGCTACCTTACCTAGGAAAATACATGAAAAAAAAGACTCCACCTCTTTATTTTGAGACAGAAATGGATGTCACTTACTGAGCAACACTTTTAAAGAAAATGTGTCACTCACTGAATGCCACCTTTGGGTGTGATAAACTCCAAAATAGTCAACTGTGTATTTTAAGCTCTAACGCACTGCGTTTGTTTTGCATCAGCATAAATATGAGAAAGAGCATGAGGCACAGAAAGTCTCTCTGTGCTCTTTTTTTCAGAGAAACTGAACCCTCCAGTCAATGTCTCAGTTTCCTTTGAAAACAGAAGTATTAAAATTCACTGGAAACCCCCGCCTACTATTGGTTCTGCAAAGAAGAAGTGCTTTTTGTATCAAGTGAAAATAACAGATCGTAAGGTAATCAGTTTTTTGGTAATACACTTAATCTGCATAACAAAAATTCCATAAAAACTAGGCATCCCTTGAATTCAACAGAATCAAAACTCAAATAAACTTTAAAGAAATCCCAAAGTCTTTCATGAATAATCCAACTTTTCTTGTCTTTCTCATCAAAGATGGAAAATCAATACATTTTCTGAAGTCTGTCAGAGTCATGCTTGCATTGAAGTTGATTGGTTGTTTTTTTCTTTTCATCTTGAAATTGAGTTGTACATTAGTATCACATAGATTATTGAATTTTTTTTGTTATAGAAAAGGGAGTATTGATAAAAAGAGAAGTTTAGCAACTACTTTGGTAATATTTTTTAAGAAAACAACCCACACGTTATTGTTGTTATTTCTACATACATCACTAAAAGATTCACCCTGTTGTTTGCATACATTGTATATATTTAAAAGTCTTTCATGGTGTATCAGCAGCTTGTCTTAGTCTTACCAATAAAACACAGAACAGTATTAGAGTTTAGATTATGCCATACGGTGACTAAATGCCACCTGGCATTACCTGGTGGCATTTTTAAATTACCTGGAAACAATTGCTGAAAGGTTTTCATGCAGAGACTTATTTGAACTCCCAAAGAGTAGAAGGCCAAGCACTTAATTCAGAATACGATGAGTATGAAATTCAGATGTGCATTGGAATGTGAATTTTCTGAATCTTTGGTGTTTTCGCTCAATCTGTCTTTGAAGCTGTGTTTTTGTTTAGGAACATAAAACTCAGCTAACACACACCTCAGTCAGGGCACAGTACTCTAACAATAAAAGGCTTATCTAAGCTGGCTGCAAACATTTAAAAGACAACTAAACCCTGAACATACGTATGACTAAATTGATATGCATCCACTCTTTGTTAGACACAGCAGAAAGGAGAAGTGCAATGAGGTAGACACATTATTGAACACGTAAAGTTATCTTCATAAATTACAGCAGGGGTTATTAGTTCAGATGCAGTGCTAACACTGCTGGGCAGCTTCCAGAACAGGGCTGGCTTTTCCCACGTTCCCTCATTGCAGTACATGGAAAAGGAGCTCAGGTCTGGTATATGGACATGCCAAAGCTTCACAGTTCTCTTTGGGTTTTTCCAGCAGACAAACAGGTAGCCTCCTTCAAGGCCACCCCTGCAAATAATTATCATTCCCTAATGTGCTCATCCAGCCACTGCAGCCCCTATTTCCAGCTTCCTAACACCTTCCACTCTCTGGAAGAAGATGTGAAATACATGAGATAGTCCAGCATCCTTACTTGAATGGAATTAACCTCTTTTATCTTCCTTGTCTTATACAGCTGCTCCTTTGTTTTGTACACATCTGCATGATACAAACATAGGAAAGGAGAGCAAAGAAAAATCATTAGGACATGGAAGTGAACGAACACCTACATTAGTGGAAAATCATTGGTTTTATCCACAGATGGGATGGTTTGGGAAGACAGGAGAGAGGCAACTACAACAACAATAACAAAAGATGTACAAGGGCACCAGCTAAATGAAGGGGGCTTTAAGGTAGATTTGAGGAGAATCAGTGTCAAAACTAGTTATGATTAATATGGTAGTTACCTAGCCAAGAAGCACAAAATGGCTGCAGGTGGCAGGTGGGTGACAAAGTTAAGGAAGAAAATTGCAGCAGTATTACAGGAAATGCGAGAGGGAGAAGAATGGAGAAAGCTTGAGATTCTATTTCCTGATCAAAGCAAGGTCTTAGTTGCTGTCACAGAGACTTAATGAGTTGAGGTATTAGGGTATCCATGAGCAGGCTTGTAGATATTTGCTGAAGAATAGATAAGAGTATAATGATTAATACATACAGGTCTATCTTTATTTATTCTGAATACTTGAAGAGATGACTTGCTGAACACTTATGCGCAATAATAATAATACTGTGATACAGATTGATAAAGCTTAAAAATAGGGAGTTAAGTCTGCAGTTAACTGGAAGCTAGGAAACATTGACAAGTACCATAGGAAAAAGACTAAAATTAGAAATGTTGGGTTAGTCTGAAATCAACAAGCCAAAATTCAATAATAAGGAAAATCCTATGATTAGGAAGCACAGGTCAAATGTGCCAACACAAAATAAGGAATTAACATGTAGGCAGCAATGCAGAAGAAAAAAGGTCTGTGGATTACACTGAACCACAAACTGAGTCAATCATTCCATCTTATTACACAAAGGTCAAATGTTATTCAAGTATATATGACAGGAATGTCACATGTAAGATGTAGGTTGTGACTAATTCGCCCTTCTAACCATGGAGTTTCACCTAAGTTTCAAACTGTGCTTTGGACACCACCACAAAATATAAATGTGCTGAAAAAAAAAGTTCAGAGAACATCAGTGAGAGTTACAAAAATGAGTGTAAGCTTTGGAAATGTGCTCTAGGACTGGAAGACTGAGGGACATGGTCTACAGTAAAAGAATGTAACTTATGTTTACAGTCTTCTGGTAAATAAAAGAGCATAGGGATCATACTTAGACATGCCAACTTGTGAGTAGGATAAAAAGTGACTGGCTAAATTCAAGGTAAGGAAAACGTAGGCTAAAAGTTAGGAAAAGTGTCCTAATTCCAAGGAAAGTCTAGCACAGAAACAGGTTTCTGAGGCTGCTTGGGGATGGCTCTGTATAGAGTTACCAACACTGGATTAGATATCCTCCATGAATGCTCTGGGTAGATGTGACTGAAAGTTGCTGCACATCATGACTGCCAGAAGGTCTCCTATGTAATTCTATAAGAAGTGTTTCAGTCCTGCATTATGGATATTTCCTATGATGACACAAGCTTATTGTTGGCTCCTTAGGAAGAAATTTTCAGGCATGGCACTTGGTTAGCACTTAGCTCTCATAATCATTTGCAGTTTGCTTTTGAAAGCCTGAGGACTTTCCCCCCTTCTTACTTACTTTTGAAAAACTTAGCATGTGAACTTTTGGACCTATTTTTGACACCAGATTTGGAAAGATCTTAAAGAGTGTGAAGGAAGAGAAAGTAATGGCATGGTACACAGGGTCAAATCCACACTGCACCAGTTAGGATAAGAGCAGGACATCCCCTTTTCTTAAAGTGGCCTTATAGTACTACTTCGTCTTGCTTTTCTAACACCAAAGATGCAAAGATTCTGGGTGCCTCTGTGTCTAACATGCATACTTCCTATTTATTTGCAACTTTCTAACATTATTTTTAATTTTTGTAAGCAGGAGTTTTCTCTCCTGCTTTCTTTTTTTATTCCTTCTTAAATTTTTAACATTATTTATTTACAGAAGCAGCTTCAGTTTTCAAAAGTGATGAATGATTTACAGATCCCTCTGTTTTAAACTCTGACACTCCTCGTGTAGGCTTGATCTTTTGAAGTGGCATGCTTTCTTTTCTAGGCACAGTTAAAGGTGTTTCAAGATAGTCACAAAAATCGTGGGCATCCCTCACCACCAGTCAGCTGAAAAATACAAGATTTTATTCTGCCAGACAAGCAAATATAGCACACTACCCACACCAAAACCTTGAAACTTGCAGTTTCATAGTTATGGTATTCATCCTACGTTTGGTATGATAAAAAATGAAAGGCCAATCAGTGTTTTCAAATTCTTACTGTCCTACTACAGCTGATACCTCCTTCCATCTTATCAGTTCCAGGCTCTCCCTTCATTTGCAGTCCTCAGTTTTAACACATGCTAGGTAAAAGTCAGATTGTGTATGGACAGCCATACTTGTTCTGAAAATCTCTTCCTACTAGGTTAGACATGTAAATAATAGTATTTGACATCCCTAGATTTATATCTGTTGAACTGCAATGTGAAATCACTTAAAATAACCCCTAAACCTATCTCGATAGATTGTAAATGTCACTGCCGAGAAATATGAGTATCCATTTCATATGCCAGCAAGCAAATGTGCAGCACAAGTGAGAGTGAAGAAAGAGGTATGCATAGTAAACAAGATTTGGAGTGAATGGAGTGAGCCAGTGTTTATTCATGATGGTAAGTTATCATGTATTTACTATTCATAACCTGTATCATTAGACATGTTATTACCATTCAATGCATTTACTTCTTTATTGTGTCTGTTCTTCTCCTTGCTGTATTATTGCACCACAACAGTACCTAGAGGTCCGTGGCACGCACCAGGCTCACACAGCTCTCGGTGCTGTAAGGAAAGGCAGTCCTTGCTCTACTGAGTTGTACTGCCTTGGTCCTGGGACAGTCTAGCACAGGGCTGCTATTCTGAGGTAAATTACTTCTGACTTTTGACGACCTTTAGAAAATAATAATGATCAGCAGCCAAAAAGCTCACAACACCCCCTGACCACCCTACAATGGACAGTCCAAGCACCTCTACAAAGTGCTTTCAACTGGAGTTAGTAAGCCAAGAAACTCACAGAAGTCATAATACCCATCAAATTACATAGTCCTTATGGACTAAGTCTAACATTTCTTTTACTACATCGGGGAATAATTTCTTATCTGACAGAGGTAGGAAATGGTTTAACTCTCATTTAAATATATGTACTCTGGCCCCTCTACAGCTCATTTCAGCACAAATTGAATAAGTCTTGTAATATTTTTCCTTCCCCTCCTATAACTAGATTTTAACATTCATGTGCTAACAAGGGAAGCCTGTGCTTTCCATGATGAGAAAAATGCCTTCACATGCAGCAGCTTCCTGATGTCAGGATAGGTAAAGGGGAGGTAGTGTAATGGAGTGATGCTATATTTACAGAGAGAAACTGGTGTATAGACTTGTCTCTCTACCTTGACGTGCAAAAAATAAGTAGAATAATATTGGTAATAATACTAAAAAAGATAATTTTCTTTAATGTAATAGACTGTGTATGTTGGAATATGTCTTTTTGATCTATTAAGCTTCAAGTACATATTTATCCAAAGACACAGGAAATACAAGGCCAGACATGATTACTTTTGCAATGGATTGAATGCAAATTCAGTTATAGGGTTTACAGGATGTTGGCTGCCTACTCTATCAGATGCCTCATCACATCCCACTGGTATGCTGGCACCTCTCAGCTGCCACTTTTGTTGGCCCAGATTCCTTCATTTAATTTCAAAAAAATTTCTAAAAGGAGAAATATAGTCGCTCCACACACTCACTGTGGTGAAGGAAAGAACATGTTTCAGGCCATCAGAGACTTGAATTACCCTTTGGAGATGCTTCTGTCTTCTCACTGAGGAGTAGAGAGAACCTAGGACCATAGCATGGACAGCAGAGGTGTCAGGTTGGGCACATCTGATGTGTAGGCAGTGGAGGGAGGGGAAACTGGAAGGGCTTTTCCTGGTGGGGGAATGTAGTTGTACTCACTCCGTGTCAGCCTGTCCCCAGAAGAAGAAATGGAATTAAACAATCACCCGTCCTGCTTCCAACCTACCAAACCTTGCTCTCAGCAGCTGCAACTCTCCCTCAACTGTTTTCAACACCACTGCTTCCCTGGCTTCTGCTACAGTTGTTGTTGGGGCTGAACAATCACAGCATGTTTCAGAAAAGTTTATGGTGGACAAGACTGCCACTGCATATAAGCTGTAATATCTGCGTGTGTTCAGCGCAGCATGTTGATTTACCCCTGGAGTATATCACACATATGCGCAAGTTCATGTGATGCAGCAATTTCCTTTCTTCCTTCCTGTGCTTGGAGAGGATCGGTGGCTTTTATAAAATGAATCTATGAGTATATTACATTGAGGAGTCACATGGTTAGGTAAACATCTTTAATTATCTCCTCTGATGCCTAGAGAAAGTTTTCTGTCCATTTTATTTTGTATTTAGTTGAAATTACTTTGTCTGCTTCTACTTGGGAACATATCCTGAGCTGCAGCCCAAGCAGCGTGACCAGCAGGTCGAGGGAGGGGATTCTGCCCCTCTGCTCTGCTCTGGTGAGACCCCCCTGCAGTACTGCCTTCAGCTCTGGGGTCCTCAGCACAAGAAGGACATGGACCTGTTGGAGCAAGTCCAGAGGAGGCCACGAAGATGATCTGAGGGCTGGAGCACCTCTGCTGTGAGGACAGGCTGAGAGAGTTGGGGTTGTTCAGCCTGGAGAAGAGAAGACTCCAGGGAGACCTTAGAGCAGCCTTCCAGTGCCTAAAGGGCCCTACAAGAAAGCAGAGGAGGGACTTTTTACAAGGGCATGGAGTGATAGGAGAAGGGACAATGGCTTTAAATTGGAAGAGGGAAGATTTAGATTAGACACAAGGAAGAAATTCTTCCCTGTGAGGGTGGTGAGGCACTGGAAGAGGTTGCCCGGAGAAGCTGTGGATGCCCCATCCCTGGAAGTGTTCAAGGCCAGGTTGGATGGGGCTTTGAGTAACCTGGTCTGGTGGAAGCTGTCCCTGCCCATGGCAGAGGGGTTGAAACTAGGTGGTCTTTAAGGTCCCTTCCAACCCAAACTGTTCTGTGATTCTATGATTCTATGTATAAGTGGACATTATGAAGTGCATTTTAACACTGCATAGATTAAAAAAAAAAACAAAACATGTTAGTAGTAGTATCATTTATGGTAACTCCATGAAAGTCACATACCTAATTTCATAGACACAATGAAGTGAAAAAATCAAATCTTTCTGTGGAGTAAACTGAAAAGAAAAACATCCATTTGGTATTCTTCAGCTGAAAGTCTTAAAGGAGTGTGCAATGACCTGCTTTTTGTTTGCTTGTACGTGACATTCCAAAGCTCCATCTAGGAAATGTGCTACATTTCTTTAAGAATGTATTTTTAAGAGGTATTTCATCCTCCATTTAAAAAAGCTGAAACATCAAAATGAAATAACATAATTCAAAACATAACTAAAATATTTGTTCTGAAATGTTCCTTTGACATGAAAAGAATTTGTTAATTTTCTCATGGGAAACACATTCATTCTCCATTGGAATTAGCGTCTGCCCTTGAAAAAAACCACAATTTAAACTGAACTGAGCTGTTTAGTATAGAAACTTTCTTCTAAAAAAGAAATGTTTAATCAGCTTTATTCATATATAGAAACTTAAAATAATTGGTCTAATTTTTAGAGCTGCTGAGCATTCATAGATCTCTTTGAAGTTAATAGTAATTCAGAGGTGTTCTACATTTTTGCAAACCAAGCCACTTGTTCTGGTTTCAAAGTACTGTTATCTGTGACTAAGTTTAAGCATTTGCATCTGAAAAAAACCCTGTAAAATGGTCTATCTGAAAGAATATATGCACTTCTTTTTCTTCCTCCTTTCCAAAATGTATGAAGTAAGAAAGCAAAAGAAGCAAACCTCTTTGTGGTTCGGCTGATGCAAAGACCATTACTTCCTCTTCTGGGTGGGTACGTGATACAGGGGTAGCAGAATGATGTGGGACAATTACCTCAAACAAAAGAATTTCTACTACACAGTCCAGAGATTGTTCAGAATGTTTTCTGAGCCCTCCTCTCAAAACACAAGGGAAAAACTCCCTTTTCATCTTAAAGTGAATAAAGAATAGTTTTGTATTTTAGCAGAACATAAAGGATATGCTTATACACAGTTCTGCCCAGAAGTTTGTGAGGATTTTTTTTTTTTTTTTCCATATCAAATTTGTGGAAATTCATAATACCTTTAGTATTACAGATGGGTTCAACTAGGAACTTTTGTTCAGTTCTTCTGTTCTTTGAATTTGATCTAGATTGATCCTAAAACCACTGTTTAACTGGCCTTGGACTATTAACATTTTAAGAGCTGATCCTGCCTGTTTTTCTTCAAAGTACCTAGTTCAAAGCAATCCAAACTGGTTGTGGTTCTAAAACTAGGCATTAAACAAAAAATAAAATTTGCCCAAAATACCTTTTTGAGTCTTTGGTATTTTGATATTTTGGGTATTTTAGAGGAAGGAGTGCAAGGTACAGAGCAGTAGTATTTGTTGAACAGTATAAATATGTGTTGCTGGCATTTCTTTAGGATTATGCCCAGCAGGGTTAAAAAAGGTAAATGTAATGAAAACCAAATGTTGTTTCTTGAGTCAAAGAGAATATTTTGTTTGACAAAAAGCTTTTATTTTCATTTTGCCTTAAACCAGTTACAGCTGTGAAGGGGTGAGGAGGCAGCGACAGGGGACTCATGGTGCGTGGAGGTGGGAGATGGCAACTGCAGGAATCCAGAAGAAGCTGGGGCAGCAGCGAGAATGTCAATAGCAGATGGACAGAGGGTTTGATATCGAGAGGAATCAAGACTGGATGGAGGTATCCAGTGGCAGGACAGGCCATGCCCAGCATATGAGAGCAGAAATCCAGAGAAAGGAGGAGATGGAGTCTACTGGAGCAGAGGAAGCAAGGGAAAGTCCTGGATAGAGACAGCAGCAGGGCTGAGGGCTAAAAGGAGGAGGAAGGAAGAGTGCTGAAGTCAGAAGTTCCTGTTTCCCCTAAAAAAGCTCCAGGAAATATTTCTTTAAATCTGTGGCAGTTCAGAAATAGTGCAATATTTATGAGTCAATATACAATTCATCCATTTATGAGC
>NW_009637233.1:0-5501 GCF_000690535.1 Cariama cristata | reverse complement strand
CTTTCCCACATGATTAACATTACCTTTCCCTCTTTTTTTAAAGAAAAGACAGTGGATGTCACGCTGCTAAGCCTCATGTTGTTTTGTCTCCTGATTTTTCTTGGAGGTTTCCTGATATGTGCATGTAGAAGGTAATGTACAATTCTGGAAGGTAGTATAAATTTCTGGTTGAAGAGAGGTCAGGGTGAGAGTAAAAAAACCATACAATGGATTTAAGTCAAGCACAGCTCTTCTCAGATAAATTATGTTTACGAGAAGCAGGTGATTGTGCATTTCTGACTATTGTTCTGACAAAGGAGTGCCAGGTGTTAAGACCTAGTGTAAGATACTGATCCCTGTCACTGTCATCTCCTAGTTCCTGTCACAGTCCCCAGAGCTCCAGTCTCACAGCCTACTCTCAGATGTCTTTTTACCACTATAAATGATGTTTTTTCATCTTACTCTGACTGCTGCCTCTCTACCCTCAGTGTGAATTTACCTCATGCTTTTGCAAGTTCTGCATTCAGGGTCACCAAGGTTAATGATGCCAAAGATGAACTGCATTTGCCATGTTGCCCAATTTCATTTCATAATCCATGGGTATTACTGAGAGCAGTCTTTTACTCTAAGCTGGACAGTTTACAAGAAATAATTTAAAAAGGAAAGTCAGGCTGACAGAAGGAATGTGTTTTGCTGTACTATTAGTACTACTACTACAGCAAAGTAAGAGTAGTGGTCCTACACCCACCAACAATTAATGCAGCCAACTGCCTCCATGCCAGTACTTTTCTGCCTGGCAACATAGCTTTCCTATTGACATGACAGGGAAGGCTTTCATAAACTGAAAAATAAACTTGGTCAGGATAGAATGATATCTCAAGGTGCCTTAATATTTGGAAGGTGCAGTATGTAAACGGAACCACTGTTAAAAATAAACTGATTGTTTATTGAATGACTAAATAGTGTTCCTGATTAAGAGAAAAGAAGTTATGTCTCTATCTTTCAGTAAATGAATACTCAAGGAACTATAGATATGATAGCTAATATTAAAATACAGAATAAAAAGTTTCCTGTGGGGCAAACAAAGCATGTAATTGAAAGCCATCTGCATCTAAACATAAAATGATATTCTGGTCAAATAATGAGGAGTGACTCTGGCCTCAAGAGAGCAATTTAACTGGTAGATCTTTTCAGTGGAAAATGTACATAGTACTCAAAACCTACAAATAATCCTATTGATGGAACAAAATGTTTTCATGGTTCTGTGCAGACACCACTCACTCTCGAGCCCAAATTCTGCTAAACTTCTGCAAATGAGTTAAAAGGTGTTTCTGATGCTATGCCTGCTCCCTGTCATCTGATGTTTCTTTGATTATCACAGTTCTTAGATAGTAGTTTTAATTATGAAAAGCACTTATAGGAGTAATTTTTTACCTGTAGACATAGTAGCATGCCACGAGCTCTCACTTTGCTTGGAAATTATATGTTTGTGCATATCCATACAGTACTTTTAAATCTCTAGCAGGCTAAAAACCAGTCAGACTGAAGAAGAGCTGGGAAAAATATTGAGAAAAATGTCTGCGGTAAAAAAAAAAGGATAGAATGGCTTTAGAAGTGGTAGATGCCTGTTTAATTGGCGTATCTGTTGCAAGGCATTATTGACTGATCTGTTCCTGCAGACGTTTAACAGCTGTATGTCTGTATCACTCTCTTGTAGGTACAGATGTCTGGAAGTTATAACCATGCCTGTACCACATCCTTCGGATAATATCAAAACTTGGTTAGCTGCAGATGAGACTCACCACCAGGTACCGTGTATCTGTCTTTTTTCTCTCGCTACATTGACCGTTATGATATTACTTGTGATCAGAATGGAACAACATTACATTTGGAGCAACAGGTCATTTTTAAGAAAAAACTGGGAAAAAGGTACGCTGTGATCAGAATGGAACAACATTACATTTGAAGCAACAGGTCATTTTTAAGAAAAACTGGGAAAAAGGTACGAGTAATGTTTGTAGTAAAGCCAGAAGAGAACAAAAAGCTTGTGGATGTTACAAGACAATGATCTCAGTAGACAAGATGGAGAAAATCCTCAGGGGAGTATAATCTCCAGCGTACCTCAAAGTGTTTCAGCATATCCACACTCAATGAGTCAACACTTTAAGGAGCAATCACCCTGATTCCCTGCAGAACAGTCAGTTATGGGATATTACATGTGTAAGCATGTGGGCAAGTTATCAAAAGGAGAAGCTTTTGTGGAGATCTGCACGTCACTGGCTATGTTGTAGTAAATGTGCACATTCTTACAGCAGGTAAGAGTAGGCTCTGCAATGCACGCGACATAACCTACCCCACCTGTGCACCTTGTGTGGGACAAAACCGTCTTCAGAGGTGTTTACTTTGGATGAGCTGATGTGCTGTAAATTCAGATGCTAGTTTATCTCATGGCAAATTACAAGTCTTTAGTCAACCGGGCAACACAGAAGATAAATACTTGCTGGCACATTCAGTGATTCTTATCACTGTCATTGTGTGAGTTAGAGAAAAAAATGCGCTAGTCAGGCAGTGGTCTAGATCCTTGTAACTCCAGAGAAACTACACAGTGAACTCTGCTCCAGGAGACAGGGTAAGATTGCCTCTTTCCTGGTTCTCCTGCAACACATGATGAGAAGGTGCAGGTGTGCCCAAATTATGTTTTTTTTTGGGGGGGAAACATCATTGAAATAGAAAACTGTTTCAAGATTTTCTTCCTCCTGTACACTCAAAACATTTGTTCACAGCCTTTGCAGGATTTCTGTTAATTTTACTTTACCCTACTTTATTATTACACTTACACTGCAATATCAAAGTATCTTCTAGTAGTGCGTTCAGCAATGTAACTAACAATTGCCAATGATGTGAGCTGTTATGCTATCTTTGCCAGGGGAAAAATGTATGCCTTGCAATACTGTGTTTTGTTTTTTATATAAATATACCTACATGATTGCAAACTCTGACAGAAACCATGGACCATCTCAAATAATAAATCACAGTTTGAACTGTGAGGCAAAAGGGATGGATTTTTTCGTTTTATTTTACATTCTCGAAGACAAATTTATGGAAAAACTGATGTGCATATGCTGTATAATCGTATTACAAATGACAAGATTGAAGTGTTTTGAACTTGCACCTGGAGTTCATTCCACAAGCCTTGGGCTGGCTCCCAAGAGCAGTCTGTGCTCCTCTTCTCCTTTACAGTTGTCTTCTCAGAAAAGAAAAACCCAAGAGCTCCAGAATTGGACTGAAGTCAAATCTCTTATTCTCAAGATTCAAAGTAATTTCTATTACACTTCTGGCCAAACTTATTTGACCAAGTATGACCTAAAAGGTGACCACATTTACCACCTTTTCTGTGTCAAAAGCCTTTGGCACCCTTTTCATCAGTAATGGTGTGCAAATTAACTAATAATACCCCTTGGGCCATCACGTATGGAGTGGCAGAATGTAAAGATAAAATAATCACCATCAAACTCATATTCTGTATCTCCCTCCTCCCTAGAACTACATATACTGCTATTTAGGGGTCTTTGTATTCAATATATAAACAAAAAATGACAGAAATCAATGATCACTACAAAAAATATATTTAATATCACTAACAGAAAAAGAAGAGATTTCTGTCCCCAAACTGTTACAAACACTGAATATACCTTTGACAGGAAGACCCCAGCATAGCTGTGTAATTACTGTCTAGATGATTACAACAAGTGGCTGAGATGACTGTTGATGGCACTTCTAGGAAAGATAGATTGAATAAAACATATGGAAACTATCAGTATCTCAAATATTGCTGACACCTGAAATAGCGAAGACATTGGCTTTGGACATACTGTAAGAGTTAAGACGACTGTGGAGAATGGTGCTGAGATAATCTGTTTTATCCAACAAATAAATATAATCCCTGAAAGCAAGACTGTGACTGACATAAACCTTACGTACATAGTCATGTCATCCTGGAGGGTGACAAGCAACAAAATTAGGCCTCAGAACAACTAAGCAAATTTGCCTGTGAGCAACTTTTAGATTGAAAGAGTAACTCATATGATCTCTATATTCCAGTTACATGACAGACTAATCTGTACTAATCACAGATATACCAAATAAGTAGTATGCTTGTAAGAATATTCAGAATTTGTCATAACATTGAATGCAGATGTTGTGCATAATGTAATTTTTATCCAACAGAAACAAATGTCAATGCAAATGGAGATGCTCTCAGAGGTTACTATGGGAATACCAGAAGAGAATGGAGATGAGAACATTCAACAGAAATGTTTGAAGGAATCTGGGTTAGAAGACCTGTAGGGACGATATGCTTTTGTTATCTGCATGCAAGAGATACCGTTCTGTGAGGTGGACAATATTCTGATGCATCTAAGAATGGCTGATACTGGAGTTAGTCTGAGCCCAATAATTTGAAGTATTTTGAGCTCTGACATTATGCAACTCTTAAAATGAGCTTTAGATCACAAAGGCAAAGCAGTATCTTGCAGTTTGTCTCTATCTACTACTGATCTTCAGCCCAGTAAAATTACAGCACCTCAGACAATATGATCTAATATTGAGGTCCATTTGGGTTAAAATGGAATTAGAGTTAGTGTTCCATAAAGCTGCAATAACTTCCAAGCACTGTCTAATAGATCAATGCCTTTGAAAACTGGCTGTTCATACAAATCTCATACTAGCTGTTCAACATCTGATTGAAGTGGCATGAGAAATGTTGGAAGCAATGAATGTTTCTGGAAACAGGAGCAGAAGCTCACAAGGGTTCTCTAAAGCTCCAAAAACCCCAACTTTTTGAGGCACTGCCTTGTGCAAGCAGAAATCAACCAGAAAGAAATGTCATGTGTGAAGACATAAGGTCTTTTTAATGTGATGGACTACTCCTTTGCAGTTAGTAAAAGGAGAAAACTTTAGAAAAGGTAAAGAAAATAAATTTTTTGGCTGTATTGTGATTGTTTATATAAGTATAACTCAGAGAAGTTAAAGTTCAGAACTGACCAACTACTGCTATTTATTTTTCCCTATCCTTTTAAAGAAATCTTTCTTGCAGTTTCCATGAGGTGGTGAGCCATGTCGGTTCATTTTGAGGTACACAACCAGGACAGGCTATTTTAAGTCTTAGTTGGGACAGTATTTGTTTGACTACAAGAGAAGGAATATAGGGCCCTGATGCTGCAAGGAAAATGTTTCTGTAGACTTTTTTTGTGGGCAGGAAATACAAATAAATGATGGACCTAATTTTCTGGAAGGTTTGGAAGCTACGTAAAAAATTCTTTCTTTCCTATACTAGTAAAATTTCTCCGTGTTCAAAACAATATTGGCTGAAGGAAATATTTGACTACACTTGAAATAACATAATTGTGTTATTGTAGAGGACAATACAAAACTCTTGTTTGTGCTTTTGAAATATTCAGTTTATAAGATAGACTTCTGTGCAGAGTTTTAATTGTCCGGAACATTCTTTTTTTTTTGGTAAA
>NW_009637232.1:13948-32001 GCF_000690535.1 Cariama cristata | reverse complement strand
TGTTGGCTTCTCTATCACTTGGAGAAGGATTTTATCATCCAGGAACCTTCTGGATTGCTTCTGCCCTGCTGTGTTGTCCCTCCAACAGATATTGGGGTGGTTGAAGTCTCCCATGAGGACCAGGGCTTGTGAACATGAGGCTGCTCCTGTCTGTCTATAGAGGGTCTCATCCACTCGATCTTCCTGGTCGGGTGGCCTGTAGCAGACCCTCACTATAATGTCACCTATCCCTGCCCTCCCTTTAACCCTGATCCAGAAGCTCTCAGTTGGCTCTTCATCCATCCCCAGGCAGAGCTCCATGTACTCCAGCTGGTCATTGACATAGAGGGTGACACCCCCTCCTCGTCTCCCCTGCCTGTCCTTCCTAAAGAACCTGTGTCCTTCCATTCCAACACTCCAGTCATAGAAGCCATCCCAGAGCCATCTCACCACATCTCCATGATGCCAATCAGGTCATAGCTCTGCAGGCGTGCACATGCCTCCAACCCCTCTTGTTTATTCCCCATAAGTGTGTTTGCATAGAGGCATTAAAGTTGGACCCCTGATGAAGCTGACTTACTGGCTGGAGTGGCTGGAGTTCCTTTGTGCTGCTCTCTAGGTGCTCTCCTGCTGACTTATGATTCCTCTCCCGGCTCTCGGCATCTATTGCTGGCACTGGCATCGAACTGATAGGATGGGATGAGAGTGGGATGGATTGAGGTTCCCTTCCCCTGGCAACTTTAGTTTAAAGCCCTCTTCACCGGCTTGGCAAGTCTATGACTGAAGATGCTCTTCCCCTTCTCTGACAGGTGGACGCCATCAGCCCCTAGCAGACCAGGTTTCTCAAAGCAAGTCCCATGGTCCAGGTAGCCAAACCCCTGGCTGTGGCACCAGTCCCATAAACATTTGTTGATTTGGCAGATTTGACTGGCTCTTTCAACCCCCTTCCCTTTGACTGGGAGTGTTGATGAGATAACTACCTGCACTCCACAGTCCTTTACTACCACTCCCAGGGCTCTCTAATCCTTCTTGGTGCTCCTCAGACTGCTCCCGGCTGTACCACTGGTACCCATGTGAAATAACAGCAGTAGACAATAGTCAGTGGGCTGTATAATGCCTGGTAGTCTCTCGGTGACATCTCTGATACAAGCCCCTGGTAAGCAGCACAACCTCTCTAGAGAGGTCAGCAAGTGTATCCCTCCGTATCTCTCAGGAGAGTCACCTACTACTGTCACCCATCACCTTTTCTTAGTTGTGCTGGTTGTTATACGAGGAGCAGATGGGGCTGCCTTACTTAGCTCCATCGTCTCTCCTGATGTGATGGGTCTTTCCTCTTCAGTCTGCAGAGCGGTGGAGCAGTGCTGCAAGGGCACCTCAGGCTTCAGGGGAAGTCTCTTCCCCCTGCAGGTCCTTGCCGTTGCAAGTTTCCATCTTCTGCCTTATCGGCCCCTCTCCTTTTTGTGTGTGCTGATGGGGGAGTTTTTGGCTGTTTGTCCATGGATTATGAGTCCACTGCAGACTGCCCTTGGAACCAGCTATCCAACTCCTTCTCAGCCTCCCTGATGTTGCACAGCCTTCTCACCATCTCCTGCAGCTCAGGCACCCGCTGCAAGATGTCCTCCACCAGGGCACACCGTGTGCAGGCCAGTCTGCCCCCTGTCCCTGCCCCAGGGGAAAGGTCCAGGCACTTCCAGCAGTCTGAGGGCCGCACTGCCGCCTCTACCTTCAGAAGCTCCCTCTCTGGGTGGAGGCATCAGCCACCGCTGGGGTAGGTGGTGCAGACTCCCCAGCTGGAACTGTGGCCTTTGCTCATTTTCTTTCTCTCTACCTATCTATTTCTATATCACTATGTCCTTACTTGTTTCATGTAGAATCATCCTGAAAGCAGTTTGTACCCATCAAAATAATTTTGTAGTGTGTTTCCTATGGATCTTAGTAGTATTATGATCAAAATTATATTGGTGAATGTAATGATAACTGGTAATGTTAAAGTGGAGCAAACTTAAAGAAATTTAACCTTCTTGTTATAAATAAACTGCTGTTACTTTAATGATTGGAGTTCTCTTTTGAGCTTTGTAGTAGATAAAACAGATTCTTGGTTATATTTTCAGCTAAAGGCTTGAAGCCACAGGAAAGTATATTCTTTTTACATCACCTGTCATATCGTTGAAGTTCCTGTTCTTTCAAATAATAGGACTCCCTCTACCCTTGTAATTAGAATCACCAAATCACAGACTGGTTGAGATTGGCAGGGATCTCTGGAGGTCATCTTGTTCAATGCCCCTGCTCAAGCAGGGCCACCTACAGCCCGTTGCCCAGGACCATGTCCAGACAGCTTCTGAATACCTCCAAGGATGGAGACTCCACCCTTTCTCTAGGCAACCTGCACCAGTGCTCAGTCACCCTCACAGGAAAGAAATGTTTTGTGATGTTCAGAGTGAACCTCCTGTGTTTCAGTCTGCACCCACCACCTCTGATCCTATCTCTGGGCACGACTGAAAAGAGCTCGGCTTTGTCTTCTTTGGACTCTCCCTTCAGGTGTTTGCATACATTAATAAGATCCCCCCTGAGCCTGCTTTTCCAGAGGCTGAACAGTCCCTCTCAGTCTTTCCTCATAAAAGAGATGATCCAATCCTCTCATCAACTTTATGGTCCTTTGTTGGACTCTCACTAGTATGTCCATCTCTCCCTTGTACTTGGGAGCCCAGAACTGGACACAGGACTCCCGGTGTGGCCTCACCAGTGCTCAGTAGAGGGGAAGGATCATCTCCCTTGACCTGCTGGCAATGTTTTGTCTAATGCAGCGCAGGGTACCATTTGCCTTCTTTACCGCAAGGGAACATTGCTGGATCATGGTCAACTTTGTATCTACCAGCTCTGTTCCTGCTCCATCTTTTTCTGCAGAACTGCTGTTTACCATAGTGGGCACCTGACTTCAACCAAATGTTTTAAGAAAGTTTCATGCAGAATTGTACAATCATTTCCGAGAATTCAGATATATGGTGGAAAATGTAATTTAAAGTAGTTCTAATGATCTTTCTTTCATGAAAGCCTTAGGCTCCCTTAGTTTCTTTGTGAAGAAGGGTTGAAAATTTAGCAAGAGGAAGGCCTTGCACTGGAGATGTCTATTGCTTTTTTTGTGACAGTGAGACTAAATTTGCTTAAGTTACAGGTCTCTCAGCATTCATAGCCTGCAGCTCACTACAGATTTAGGCCATCAGCTTTTTCACACGTGTTCACAGGCCATATGTGAACATATGCATTTGTCAGGGAAAGAAGCTGTATTTCTCCTGTTGCACCAGGCAAAGTCAGATTATTCACAAACTGATATTACATCTGGATCCCATAGTCGTGTTTTCGTCTGGATGTGTTGTGCGAAGGTGGGGTGAATGAAGAGTCTGTGACATCCAAATGCAGATGAAACAAGAGCTACAACGGGTTGAGTGATAAACAGAGGGAATGGGATATGTTTTAGAATTTGTCTAATTGTACCGCTTCTGACAAGTTATATCATCCCTGACAATATTACTTGCTGCTCTCTTGTGTGACCCCAATAAACAATTCTTCTGTGATAGGTTTTGCCTGTTTAAGATGAAGAAAAAAAAAGGGACTTGAGCTATACTTTTGTAGCATCTATCTGATTTGAAATTTTGTGTCATTCCTATTTTAAAGCTCTGTGCCAAATTTCACAGACTTAAAAATATTGTCCTGTTCATGAGTATTTCCAGCAATAATTTGGTTGGTAATACAGCCATACAGTTAGGTACAGATATGGAATACCCAGTTACCTTATCATTAATGACTGATGGCAGAATTGATTGATGAACATATCCTTCAAAAAATGGAAGTATAACTTTTGATAATCTAGGTTAGATTACTAGTATCATGTTCCAGTCCCATGTCCCTGTAAATTACTTCTCTTAAGAAAAACATAACCTGTGCATTAAAACGCATCTCTGTTCTTGGTGAGAAGTTTACATTGGGTGTACTAGAGCTTTATGGAAACATCAGAGGATGTAAATTATTGCTGCTGGGTGTCCCAAGGATTAAAGAATTCCATGTGGCTATTAGATAAGCATGTGCTTTGTATTAGGAGTTTTGAAAATCTTGGTTAGGAAGTAAATCTTTTCCTTAGATTTTTAGATCACTTAACAGAAGAAGCAAAAAAAAAACCCGGCCAAAAAGAAAAAAAAAAAACAATTAAATAAATCCACACTTCAATAGTTTTATTCTCCAGTGTCTTCTCATTTTTTTTTTTTTCTACAAAATATAATGAAGTGTGCCTTGCCTGTGATGAAAAAGATGAGCAAACATGATGAAGTCTGCTAATGCGATGATGTATGGTGAGTAAACTGGCAAGTCATTAGCTGGATCTAGCAACCACAGTATTCACTGTATGCTTCTGTCCCTGTATTTTAAATCTTCCTATAACAGCTCAAGTACATAGGTACATGTTATGACTGCGCACCTTAAGGCACTCTGCACTCTAAAAATGCAGTTCTGTCCCAGCTGCAAATAAGATGTTTCTGGTTTAGTAAGTGATGTAACAGCAATGTAACATATCATTCACAAGACTTGGTGAATAATGCCATGTGCATCTGAGTCATGCCCCTATTAAATTTAATTAAACTCTTAGACTCTTTTCAGTCTTAAGGGTATGTATTTTGTATGTCTTTTGAGAGAAAGGTGCAGTCAGCATAATTGTTGAACATGTTTGCACAAGGAAAGTTACGAAGAGGGGGAAAAATGGAAAGAAAAGAGACAATTCAAGGCCTCTGTGAAATATATTAAGTGGAGGTGCACCGGGTACCTTGGAACAAATTGTGGGATGACTAGATCACTAGTGTTGTTTGACAAGCAGTTACATTTTCTACAAATAGGAGAAAAAAAGAAAGGAAAGAAAAAAGAAATTGCATAATTGGGACTGAACATACTGGGGAAATCAGATTATAACAGTGAGCTCTGCTGGATAACAGCCTGGTTCTTTAAGCACGTTGTTCTACTGAGTAGACAAGAGCAATATAATATGTGCTGCTTAGAACACCAGTTTGGGACTGGTGTGGGAATGGAGTGGGTGATCTAGCCGGACTGTCCCATCTGAGCCAATAATACCCATCAGAGGAATTAAATGAAGCCTATTCTTGCATCCATGCTTCAGTTTGTTCATAGTCCTATATGGCTAGGTGCCATAAATAATGACTGCATTACATCAGTCCCAGATATGGCTTGTGGAATGTTGTTTGATACTGCTACTTTTGACTCAACCAAGTGTGTCCAGAATTCTCCTCTGTACAAACAATTTTTTTTCAAACTGACCCCATATATGTCAGTTCTTTCAATAAGGCATTTAATAATGGAGGAGTGGATTTATACAAAACTGCCAGTAATTGTTTCATTTAGTTTTGTTTTGACTTGTGGATTAAACAGGTATATGTATTGCATTGAATGGAAAGACCCGCTTGAGGATTTTGGCATAGTTATAGTAATACTGCCTCTCTCCATGTAGCTCAGGTGGGCTGCAGAAACCAGTTTTTCTTTGGGCTGCCCATGTTTTTTGATTGTATGAAGAGCTGATATGAAGGAGACTTCGTGTATAAGAATGACACTACTATGTAATAGCCAAAAACTAGTCCTGTGTGGCTGCATGTTTTATTTTCTTTAATTTATTTCTCTCGGTGATTTTTTAGAGGAAATAGAGGGGAGCCAAACTCATCCTGACTTACTCTAACTCCCAAAGGAATGACTGACCAACTGCTGCACTGAAAAGCACCCCTTCCTTTTTGCATGGTCTTGGTTCAGCTATGTAGTGGTAGGGAAGGGGAAATGAAGAAGGGAAGATTTTTTTAACAGATGAATGATGGTTCAAGTTTTACTTTCAATTTCAGAATTTTTTATATTTAAGTGTTTAAAATTTTTCAGTTGGCTGGAGAATTAAGGAGGCAGCAAAGATCAGAGCTGAATGTCTCAGTAATAATTTTGCTTAACTAATGTTTGGGAAAATGGCACATTTGTAAAACTACTCTTTTTCTTCAAGGAAAGAATAACTGCTTCATTGTAATAGGCAGTATCAATAATTTCATGGCAATTTACTATGGTAGACTGGTGCATCGAGTGGTGCGTGGGACCATTTTGAAGTGAAAACAGTTTATTTTTCCTCTGAAGTTTTTTTAGAAAATCCTCCTTTTGATAGCTGGCATTTTAAACATCTGTCTGTTTCAATGACAAAAAGTTGCATTTGCAAAATCTCTCAAGGAAAAAAAGGTGTGCCAATGTAAAAGACAGAAATTAATTTCCAAATATTTTTTCTCTTCCCCCTTTACCTGGCTTTCTGAATTGTCTTGCTACAGCTGTCTTCTGCTAAAAAGTGTGTGTGTTGTGTGTTTGTAACTTCAGTTGTGATTCCAGTGAACCTAGGAACTCAGTCATATGAATCAACTTATGTTTGCAGATTTGGAGACTGTGTCTGAACAGTCCTTAGAAAGGCAACAAGACCTCTATGTTTGGTGTGTTCTCCCACATTGTCTCTTACTTCTAACCTTTAACTTGGAGATAATGGCCTCGGATATTGCATCTAAATGCTTATAAGCACTGTCACTGAAGCATCATGCTTCACCTGAGATTTGTACAGTGGCTTTTCAAATTCTGTTTAGTGGAAGACTGCTGTGAAGAGGTAAACTTTTGAAATCCTCTTGGAGTTTAAATAAAGTACCTATGAGTTTCTGTGCTGAACTGCAATGATTAATTGAAGGCAGTGTTTATCCTGGAGATAAGTGATTTTCAAACTTTGAATATAACCTTTTTTTGTTTAAGAGATGCTTTTCAGGTATGAGTCAGTGTTATATTTAATGACTTATCTACAAATACGTTTCTGTAGAAACCGTCCTCTTTAGATTTAAGTTCTATGAGATGCTAATCAACCTTTCCTGAGTTTTTATGAAGGCATATCTCAGAAGATTAAAGAACAGTTGCTAGAGGGATCAGAACCTTTGGCTTTCATTGAAGTATTTATGTTGGTATTTAGGTACCTACTGAAGTTCACTTTATGTGCATGCAATCTCTCTGTTTGCTTTCTGAATTCCATATTTTCATGTTGCATAGTTCATAAATGCTCAAGCATTTTCATTTTCTAACAAAACATACACTTATTCTGTAGTTCCTTAAAGGAATAAACTGTTATTACAGTCTTGCATCTATACACCTGTATATGCATATGTGGGGTAAAGGTAGAAGTCATTAAAAAAAGATCCCTTCAACATTTGAAAGCTACTTGCCCTCATTACCTTAGCATTCAATCACAGAGAGTAGAGAGAAGATGATTTAATGGATGATTTTGAATAAGAGTTACGCACTACCAAAAATTTCCTTAATTTGTAGCAAGCAAAACTAAGATACAGAACAAATACAAGTTGTACAAAGATAGGAAAGAACTCTGTTTTTCTTTTAACCGAGAAGCTTTTCCTGTATTAACATTTTTATTAGAACAATGTTTTTTTCCTCTCCATTCTGTATTCAGTCTCTGATACTTTTGGCAACAGTGTCATAACATTGTTATGGTGTTTTGCATTTAAGAGTAAATAAGCATACTGAAACAAGGCCGATGTAGTTTTGGATTTTGAATCAAAAAACAGGAAATTGCTTTATCCTTGCATTGTTTTATTTATTCAATTTTCCTGATTTAAAGCAAATTTAAACAGTGTGGTTGTAGAATGTGCACGTCTTCAATGGCAAATTTTAAACGTATCTGCCCTGGGTTAATCATAGCGAGGTTATAGTGTAGAAAGGTTTTATTATTTGATGACTGGCCTTTTCAAGGAGGCTGACCATAGGGGTTACCTGACTGCCATTAACTTTTAATACAATTTGGTAACCTGACTTAATCTTCTTATTACGTTATCTGAGGAATCCACTAGACACTGAACAGCCACACAGTAAAGAATGTTTTTAAGTGCTAGAAAGACACATAAGGGAAAGAAACAGGAAAACTTGATGCTTGGTTGCTGTTGAGAGGGAGAGGTACAACAAAATTCGTCAGACAGGTGGTAGTTTCTGCGCTTCCCTTGATTGACTGACCTGTGGCAGTGAGCTGCAAACTGATGTGCTTAACACTTCACATAGGTGATATAAAAGCGACTGCACCCTGGTAGTGAGAAAATGACCTTATTAGATGTGTATATGAGTATGAACCCCACAATTTTGGGAAAGGATTTTAAAGCTATAGTTGAATGCTTTTTAAGGAAATGTCTGCTCATCAGAAGAAAATTCTACTTAGGAAAGGCTTACTTCTAGAGCTTTTAGAAATTTTAGAAACTGTTCTTATTTTTACTAAAAGCTTTATTTGAATTATATTCAATGTAAAAAAAAATTGACTTTGTCAAGCTCAGAATTATTTTTTTTTCTCTAATTATCTGGAACTTTGTACTTCATACCTGGTTAAAATGGATCATTCTGAAATTACTTTAAGTACTGAAACCTGTGAGCTGTTCAGAGGGTGTTGGCAGGGGTGAGTGGTATTTGGCTGTTTGTTTTCTCTCTGGATTTCTTGGGGGTGTAGGGGGATCTGTCTGTGATTTTTTTTTTTTCTTCTTTTCTTTTTTTCTTCCCAAATGTAACAACAACATTTCTGATGTCTCAAATTTCTGTGAGAGGAACATGGATTTCTGCTAAGGCTTAAAATTCTAAAATTAACTTGCATCTTGTCCTTATTTCCCTCTCTCTTGAAATTAAGATGATAGAGCAGTATTTGAACATATTGATGTAAATGAAATTTTTGCATTGGATCTGAAATATTTTTCAAGAAATAAAAGGATTTAGGTTTGTTTGTTTGTTTGTTTGTTTGTTTTTGTGGCAATGCTTTTAATTTTAATTTCCTTAAACCTCAACTTTCAGGAGAAATTTTTACTTAGAACAAATTTTATTCAGTAGGTCAATTGTAAAGCAGTACTCTGGAGAAAATGAAAAGAAGCTTATGTAGCATCAAAACTATCTTCAACTCTAAATGAGTATCTGTAATTCCAGAGTCTTGCCACATGTCTAGCACTGGCCTACAGCTATTCATTGGTTGCTGATGAAAAGGAAAGAGAATAGGTATTTTAACAGGATTGAAACATTCTGGGTTGTGGAACAACCCTTCTGGGGTTGTTTAGTCTGGAGAATAGGAGGCTGAGGGGAGACCTTGTTGCCCTCTACAACTAGCTGAAAGGAGGTTGTAGCGAGGCGGGGATTGGGCTCTTCTCCCCAGTAATTAGCGATAGACGAGAGGAAACGGTCTCAAGTTGCACCAGGGGAGGTTCAGGCTCGACATTAGAAAGAACTTCTTCACTATTGTTAAGCAACAACAGTGCTTAACTGTTATTAAGCATTGGAACGGGCTCCCCAGGGAGGTGGTGGAGTCGTTGTCCCTGGAGGTGTTCAAAAAATGTTTAGATGTGGTGCTCCAAGACGTGGTTTAGTAGGCATGGTGGCATCAGGTATACAGTTGGACTTGATGATCTTTGAGGTCTCTTCCAACCATAATGATTCTATGATTCTGTGATTCTATGATTTTCCTGGTCTTAGAGACTGCAAGTTTTCATGTCAGATCACACATAAAGAATTCTGGGTGTTAGAGTGCAGTTAAAATGAATATTTACTGGGTCCCTTTTCTTGGGTCCCAAGAAAAATATTACAGCTATAGGCTATGCCATTTAGGTGACAGGAGACCTCCAGCTCTCCAGGTGAGAATATAGAGGAAAACCCAAGAATTCATTAAAATAATTTGAAACATTTATAGGAGAATGATGAAAGAAAGAACCTGTGCAGTAAAGGATGGGCTAGTTTTGGTTTTAGAGAGTATTCCTCTGTAGCTGATTCTATCCATGATATACCTTGGCACTGTATTGAGATCGTATCAATACTAGGAGGAAAACAGGTATATTTCAAAGAATGTGTTAAAACCCTTATATATGTACTTTATGCTAGTGATTTGGAATTAACTGCTGTCTATGTTGGATTTTACTGATGATGTGATGCTGTATTTTTGAAAGCTTACCTCTCTCCTATCTATACAAAGCTAAAGTGGTCTGTTTCCATAGGAAACATTGGTTTGACTTAGGTAGCTCCATGCAGAGTTTCAGTGCTGGTCTGTTTCTGCTTTTGTGCAGAACAGATTCTGGCTTTGTGAACTTGAGAGCCTGGATCTTCCTAGTCTCCCTTAAAATTTCAAGCCAAGATTAAAACATGGAAGAAGGCTAAGTATAAAGCTGTTCCCTGGGCTTTTTATAAAAGTATATTTAGAGTCTTGTCAGGTTCCTGTAATATCGTTATGGGATTTTAACTATAATAGAACATGTTCTGAAACAGTGACCATAGCGATAGAAGAAAGCTAACACATCACAAGGTCAGTGTGAGCATGTAATATGAAAGAGTGCAGTAGTTCATCAACCTATTTAGAAAAAAAAACATAGTTAAGTAGATTGTTAGTCAGCAATCCATATGAGCCAAAAATATTTCATCATGTAATGACCATTTTAAGAGTGCAGCAGATATGATTAACTGACCCCAGTGGTTAATAAAAGTACAAGTGTAAAAGTCCCACTGGCATAGCTACTTAGTGGCACAGCTACTGTTGCATTTTTTGGTTGGTTTGTTGTTTTGGGTTTTTTTTTGTTTGTTTGTTTCTAAAAGAGCTCTTGGGAATAATGCAGGAGGTAAAATACTTTTGCATTTTATGAAACCAACCTTTTTGTGTTTCTGTGATCAAATCGCATCCAACATTCAGTGAATTAATTTCAGTTAAAGAAGAGGGGATAGAAAGTTGTATTTTTGCATTTATTTTGTTATCTTTTACCCTCTGAAAGGCTTTAATCTGTCCTGTAGAAAAAAACAGGGATCTATTACATGTAGGGAAGCAATTTTGCAGCCCCTTGTAAGTTTTGCCGTCATGGCCTTCTGTAACGAGGTTACGGCACTTGTGGATAGGGGAAGAGTGACTGACATCATCTACCTGGACTTGTGCAGAGCATTTGACACTGTCCCGCCCAACATCCTTGTCTCTAAATTGGAGAGACATGGATTTGATGGGTGGACCATTTGGTGGATAAGAAACTGGCTGGATGGTTGCACTCAAAGAGTTGCCGTCAGTGGCTCAATGTCCAGCTGGAGACCAGTGACAACTGGTGTCCCTCAGGGGTCCATATTGGCAACAGCATTATTTAGTGTCTTTGTTGGGGACATAGACAGTGTGACTGCGTGCACCCTCAGCAAGTTTGCAGGTGACACCAAGCTGTGCGGTGCGGTCGACGCGCTGGAGGGAAGGGATGTCATCCAGAGGGACTTCGACAGGCTTGAGAGGTGGGCCCATGTAAACCTCATGAAGTTCAACAAGGCCAAGTGCAAGGTCCTGCATGTGAGTCAGGGCAATTCCAAGTACAAATACAGGATGGGTGGAGAATAGATTGAGAGCAGCCCTGTGGAGAAGGACTTGGGGATGTTGGTGGATGCAAAACTGAATAAGAGCTGGCACTGTGCACTTGCAGCCCAGAAGGCGAACTGTATCCTGGGCTGCATCAAAAGCAGCGTGACGAGCAGGTCGAGGGAGGGGATTCTCCCCCTCTACTCCACTCTGGTGACACCCCACCTGCAGTACTGCCTTCAGCTCTGGGGCCCCCAAGCATAAGAAAGTCATGGATCTGCTCAAACTGATCTGGAAGAGGGCCACAAAGATGATCAGAGGGCTGGAGCACCTCTCCTATGAAGACAGGCTGAGAGAGTTGGGGTTGTTCAGCCTCCGGGGAGACCTTATAGCAGCCTTTCAGTACTTAAACTGGGCCTGCAGGAAAGATGGGGAAGGACTCTTTATCAGTGAGTGTAGTGATAGGATGAGGCGTAATGGTTTTAAACTGAAAGCAGGTGGATTTAGATTAGATATTAGGAAGAAGTTCTTCAGTGTGAGGATCACCACCCTCACAGGCACTGGCACAGGTTGCCCAGAGAAGTTGTGGATGCCCCATCCCTGGAAGTGCTCAAGGCCAGGTTGGACGAGGTTTTAAGCAACGTGGAACGTACCGCTGCCCATGGCAGGAGAGAGTTGGACTAGATGATCTTGGACTAGATGATTTTATGGGAGCTACCTATTTAGTCCTTCTTGTTTGTGACTACTTGTGAAACAAAGACTGTTACACTTTGCTTCACCATTGGTAACTGAAATAGAAATGCTTTAATAGGTGCTTTCAATCCTGCTGAGTGGAATTTTATAGTCTGTTTGTTTATTAAAATTGTAAGTAGCGGATTAAGTACTTAATTAAGGTAAAGTATTTTGTCCACTTGTTTTTTATGCCCTCTGAGTGTGTTCAGATTACAGTCTTGCTGGGTATTCATATGGAATTTTAGGATATTTTAAGGAAAAATAAGAAAGGAGGAGAAAAAACCCTAGGGATCTAATTTGGTATGATCACTTTTTAATCTCCTGGATTTTAACCCTTTCCATTCTCATAGGAGACCAGATTCTCTGTTCCCCCACAGTGCTAAATCCTGGTGTGGATAAAGCTCACCTGTCTTCTCAAGGGTAAGGGTTATAGCAAAAGAAATGGCACACCAGTTGTTCCAGTCTGTCTCCTTCCCAGACAATGTGATAAATAGAAGAGGGGTTTAAAGGTGCTCTGAATTTTTGCTTATATGTAAGCAACAGCAATGGTCTCCCAACATGCTTCATTCTGTCCTAATATATTATGTGAATTTTGGTGGTTGCCCTGTGAGGAATATACTGTTTATTTGGTCCTATTCTGAAAAGACAAGTAGATGGAATGTCCGAAATCATACCTAATGAATCCATTATTTGTCATCCACGTAAAACTCTGCAACGTATACTCCTTTCTCAGTATTCCCTTTCCTCTAGTAAATGGCATTGGTTAGATCTAACCTGGACAGAGGTATATGGATGCAAACCAGATTGAAAAGAGGAGACTAAAACTGTTCCAAATACTTGCTTCAGCTTCCTCAGCTGTGAAGGTTGGATTGTGGTAAGGACAGTGAGTAATGTAACAACAGAAAGCCCTGTTTGGATGGAACAAACTGCTTGAATGCATGTTCCAGAAGCCAAGCTGATAGACTTTTCTCCTGATCCTCGGGCATCTTCATAATAGGAGAAAAAAATGAACAGAAATCTCTTGTTTTGTCCTAATGCCCCCCCCTTCCCCTCCACTAGATGCTGTTATTGCTTTGTTTCCCAGTAGAAAAGGTGAGACATTGCATAAAATCTTCAGCCAGGTGTCACTTGCTTTTTCCTTAGCTTTTATCTGCTGGTGAGTCTTGACTTCAGCAGCTTGGAAAAGTGACCCAGCTCCTTCCAGTGTAGGGGGAAGAGGCATGGCTGTCTTTTACCCTCCTGATAGTCCAATATAACTGACTCATATAGAGTACAAGGTGCAATTACAGTTTTTGTTTATGGAGAAACACACAAAAAATTTTGCTAAATAGTTTTTTAAATATCTAAAATGCATTGAAAGTTTTTGAGTTGAAAAATTTTAAGTGTTTGTTGAAATGTGTATGGGTATATAAATATTATTTGTTACATCAGGCCTATATGTGCATGAATAGGTATTTTCCAAATGTCCATAGGTTCTTGGATGGAAATCAGTTTCCTGCAGTTCAGAGAAAGGGACAACTGTATATTTGAATGGTAAAAATATCCAGGATTTTCAAATATTCCTGAAAAACAGGAAACAGCAAAGCAGGTAAGCAAAGATATTAATTTAAATATTTTCACTGGGCTGGAGGAAGCTGTTCTTAGAATCAGATGTTTGAATGTTTTATTTCAGATTGTCATACAGGAAGGCAATTATATTTTCAGTCAGTGGCTTTTACCCAGCTGCAAACGCCCAGATTTACTATTTTATAAGTCCTCCACAGTTAACTGATTTTCTTTACCTTTTATTATGATATAACCTAGATTTTGTGGGAGAGAGATCATTTAATGTAACTTAGCATTACATCCTGTCAAAATATAACTTTGTTCAAGTTTTTATGTGTATTTTGTATTGTAAGAGTGGTGTTGACTGGCAGTTCATACTCCCACTACTTTAAAAAAATACACTTGTGAAAATAAAATTGGTTTTTTTGGTCTTGAAAAATAATAAATAATTTGTAATTAAATATCCAAAAGAAAAAGAATCATTCATATGAATGAATGGGTTTTGAATCCACAGACCTACATGGTCTGGGCCAGATATGTGCATGAACACTGTTAAATATTTGTGTATATGCAGCAATCTAGAAACACAGCTGACAAATTGCTGTATGCTGTGAACACAAGAATAAAAAGTAAGTTTTTCAGAGCTCCTTACAATTATTGTCTTTACAGAAAGAAAAAAATAGCCTCTAGAGGATACGGATTTGAAACCTTCAATTTCAGAAAGAAGCAAATGCTAAACAAATGAAAAAGTTATCCAAATTTTATTAAAAGCCTATTTTTTTTTAAAGGTCCATAGATAAAAACAAAGATAAAATACTAGTGCTGTATGCATAAGTTTCTACAACATTTGTGGCCCACGGTTGATCAATAGCAATACTTGAAAACTGAATAGATTTGTAAGAGTTCCAAGCTCCCAAGGAAACTACATCACAATACTTAGAGGGCAATTATAGCCAGTAGAGGTTTTGTAATGAATCACTGCTTTAATTTGTTTTAGTTTTTTTTTCTTTTTGTAAAGTGTAGAATAAAAATATGTCTTTGAAATTATAAGTTAAGTAAAACTGAAAATTGCCTAAGAACTCTAGTTAACTCCCCTTAGTTAACCAAGTCAATTTTGATGGACTGGATTTAAAAGTAAAGGTCCAAGTGGGAAGAAACTGAACACAACTAGCGTGCTGACTTAGGCTGATTCGCCAAGACTAAGTCTAGGCTGGGTATCTAGTTTGGGCTCAGGCAAGTGGGGCAAGAAGAGCTGATTACATCAGTAGATTTCTACGTTTGAGAGTTTAGGCAAGGGCTGGTTTGAGACCACATTGCGAGTTTCTTTACTGCTCTGTTGCCCAGGTGCCCTGGTCATGCCAGGCCTCAAGTTGCTATCAGGTTTAGGGAAAATGGAGGTAACTGGACTGATCTGATTCATAGGCTTTTTCCAGATGGAAGTGGAGACAGGGAGATGAGGGTTGCACTGGATGGAAGATATTGGTGTGGGGTTTAGCAGCAGATAGAGCTGAGCAGATATCATTGAGTCTACGATTTGTGTTTCAGAATGACTTGAGAACAGGGAGGATTAAAAAACTGATTTTGTAAATGCTGTAAGAGTCTAGTGTGATTAATTCAGTATGTTGTTTGAATGAATTTAGGAAATTTCTTTAGGAAAGATGTAAATTAAAATCAGTTGTGGATAGATCAAGTATGTGTAAATAGATTACTTATAAAATGATTTCTCCTGTAGATTGTCCTGGCACAGGTTTGTTCTCTAACTGTTTGGATGTGCAGGTATATAGGAGTATAGTACGTATAAAAGTGTATTTCAATATATGCAACTTCTTTCCATCTGTTCTTTACAAAGCATATTTGTGTTTGTATACATAGTGGATTCCCATTCACTCTTTGGGACTCAAGGTTTTACAGATGGCATATCTGTTTGTGATAACATCTGTTGTCTACTACAACCATATTTTGTAGTAGGTATCTTTATTTCTGATTTCGTCTTCATTGCAGTCAAGACCAATGTTTATTCAAAGGATGTTAATCCACCATAGGTTATCACTTTGCTTCGAAATCTGTATGCCCTGTTCTAGAAGGTAAGTCATTCATCACTATAAATTTACATGTCTCCGACTGGTTCAGGGTTATCCCAGGAAAGGGTCCACTAAAATAAAACAGTAGGTCTGTCAAAAAAATTACAAAGTGTGATATGAGAAGGAAGGAATCATATTTATATGAAATTCAAATGCTGAATACAATCTGCAGACTAATATAAAGAGGGAGAGATAAAAGTCCTGGTTTTTTACCCATTAAAGGGTGGGTAAAAGAGATTTGAAGTCACTGCTAGCTTCAGCACAAAGTGTCCATGGCCTTTGGCTAGGCCATTTCAGGACTCTCCTTGTCTTATGGTGGTTACACTTCACCTACCTGAGGAAAAAGAGGATTAGGAGAAAGAATAGATTTGTAAAGCATATTGAAAATGCAATGGCTGTTTTCTTTTTAAATTCTCTTATTGTTGTAAGAGATTTTTTTTATGGGCACACAGGCATTTGAAAGATTATTTTATCACAGAAGTGTCAATGATTGAGCAGTGTTCTGGATATGAGGAGTTGGAGAGTCCTGGGAGGATGGTACTGCCAGTGTTTCAAACAAAACTACTTCTTTCAGATAGTGTACAGTTTTTCAACCATTATTTCTCCCTTAATGAAGAAGATGTAATGAAAGGATGCTTATGTAGGCAGTTACCTGGGAGGCAAGAATCCCCAACCGTTGATGAAATTTGGTGTTTTTTCCTCTAATCAATTGTGAGGGAGCAGATGAAATTAATTTCTTATTTTTCTTCCTAGAAATGAAGTTGTCCTGGAGTGCAGAGGTGCCTAGTTATTTTTTTTTTTTTAAATCTAAGAGTTAACGGGAAAGGCAGCACCAATTTTTTAAATTATTATATTTACTGGTAATGTCGCTGAAATATAGACAAAATATTTTGAATAATAGCAAGATAAGTATGTGATAAAAATAGACTAATAAATTTTGATATAGCTGTGGCACAGTCAAACTACAGAATAGACCTACTGGCTGCCATACGAGGAACAAACAAATCTGTAAGTTTCCAATTTAAGGGAAAATTCCCCTTGTATTGTATACATATATTAGTAAATTGTCTATGTAAAGTTGTTCTTGAAAGGCCAGAGTTCATTTTTTTGAGTGTGTGCCTGTGTTCGATAATGAAGATGGAGCAGGGCACACAGTTACGTATCATGTGTAGCAGGGGAAAGCTGAATTTTCCATTTGAACTGGTTGGTTGACTTTTTGGGTGATGAGAAGAGAGAGTAATTTGCAGAAGAATCTCACTCTGTGTTGTTTTTAGGGCAATGAGATAGGAGGCAAAGGTTCAGTTCTTTGAGTGCTGTATCGTGCAACAAGCAGACAGTATTGATATGGATTATTTAGAAAAGAATACAAGTACTAAATCAAGTTGAATGTGGCTGAAGAAAGGAAACAGATTAATGTGATCCTCAAAGAGGAAAATAATGTAAGAGAAAAGGAACACAGTATATGTATTTACATCTCAAAGAAAAGACCCAGATTTTTTTTTTTGTTTTCATAAACTTAAACTGTGATTTATGATTTTATCCTCAACTTCAAATGTTTGTCTGTCTGATGAGAAAGACAACGTTCTGTATATTGCCCATTTCAGTGTCGTGGGGTGAAATCCTTTCGACAGCAAGATAGGAAAAAAGATTGCTGCTTGTCTTTTGCATACCCCTTAAACATTGGTGAATGGAGAAATATGAGAACACAAGGAGGATGTTGGACCTGCCCCTTACTAGCGTCTTCCTTTGGGCTGTGAACTGGAGCCTCTTAAAAACCTTTCACACCCAGAGTTTTCTTCCTGCCCCCGTACAGCTCTACACTCAAAGGGTGGTATTTTGTTCATAGATCCTTCCATAGGATCAAGCAGAGGTCTTGAATTCCCAACATTTCTCAAGTACCCTATATTATACACTTTTTATACTTTTGCAGTTGTAAAACAGAGATGAGAATGTATATTTTCTTGTGTCTGCTATATTTTTGGTTGGTTTCAAAGCAGGGATTTGTATGTTCTTTAGGCAGTGCACAGCACAAGACAACCTAGTTCTTTGCAACGTTGCAATTTAAATAACAACTGTGAAAACCACAGGCTTTAATGGCAGAACCTTTGCTAGCTGCATTCTTACTGGCTGAATGTTTTTGGATTAAAGGATTAACACCTGAAAATAGTGTTTAAAATAGTTGAAGTTATATTTTTGCACGTCAGCTCTGAAATCCAGCTTAGGATCTGCTGGGAGCATTTTTCTTACTTGTAATAACAAGATTACATGTCTCCTCCCCAAAGTTTGCAATGTAGAAAGAATCAGTCATGAGTACATATCCTTCAAAC
>NW_009637232.1:0-13917 GCF_000690535.1 Cariama cristata | reverse complement strand
GCGCTTTCCCTGCTTCAGTCATGATATCCAGCTTTTTCCAGGATTACGGCTGCTGATAAATTTGCCTATGGTACTGGGGAGAATAATGGTCTGGAAAGCAATTTGTGAAACAGAATTAGGAAGAAACTTTCTCTTTTTCAATGTTGTGCTTTAATGCTTTTGTCAACACTTGGTAGCATAGCTGGAATAGAGGAGACAGAAGCTAAAGAACTGACAGTACATCCTTTCCTCTGGAGACACCACCTTTGTGAAAAATTCCATCTACAATTCTGCATATTGGTGTATTTGTCTAGCTGATTGTCTTTGTAATACAGAAATCGTATAGTAAGCAAAATTGGCAGTGGGTATATTGAATTTAACAGCTATACTTCATTCTCAAACATGAGTTGTTGGCACATTTACAATTCTTGCAGTAGGCAATGTTTGTCTGAACAGTGGCATCTGTTACGAGCTCAGAATTTAGAATGGATTCTTAATTGCATGAAAAACACAGAATATCAACTATCCTAAGGTCAAAAAAGTGTTTACAGCAATTACTTTTGTCTACTACATCCTATTTTAACAAAGTGGGAGTTTTTTGGGTTTTTTTTGTTTTTTTTTGTTTTTTTTTACTTTTTAGGAGTACTTTGGAAGCACTTCATGCTGTTCATATTTAGCTTGTTTTAGAGGACCTTTCCTTCTGTTTACTCTTTCTAAATATTCCAAAATGCTCAGGTGAAAGACTGGATTTGTAAAATGGCCTAAGTTAGAAAAGTATAGATGGTTCTATGAGATGAAGACAACATGGAACTTAATTCAACCTGATAGTTTTCCCACTTAATCTGAAATCTAAAGACTAGGAAATCCAAAGATTCCTAGTTTCTTAAAAGCTCTGGGATGTATAGTTGTAACTCTGAGAAGGACAAATAACTTGTACTGGATTTTAAAACTTAAGACGTTTTAAATAATTTTCAGTATGTGCTAGAATAACTAGAAGGAGTATATGGTCATGTGGCAACTTGGATATACTTTCCATGTCATTGCTTTTCTGTGCCTTTAGTCTAAAAGGGTGGATTCTAAAATTTTGAAAATTTTGAAAATTTTGTTTCGATTCATGCTTAACAACAGCTTCTTCACTTAATGCTAAATTTTCAAAGTTGTGAAACAGTTAGCAAGAGAGATCTGAAGAACTCTTTTGAAGCTAGGAACTTAACTCGAGCTTTTTTTTCAGTGTTTCAGAGGTGAGCGTTGCCCTTATGTTCTCAGTATGACTGGTTTCTTAGGAATCAGAGATCATTAGGTTCAGAAATTCTAAGGATTCTCCCTTGTAGCAATGGAGAGAGAATAAAATTACTGGGTTTATGGCTTCAAATCAGTTCAGCTGGTTTCATGTCACTAAGGAGTGCAGCAGGAGATGTGTTCATGTTAGGGTTCTTTGGTTTTTGTTTGGTGGTTTGTTTGTGGTTTTTTTTTTTTTTTTTTTTTTTTTTAATAAAGGGGAGCAAACCATCTATGGAGCCTCAAAACAGTGGGTGTTTGGAACTGTTCCTGTCCAGTTCTGTCTGATTGGTTTAGATGAGCATGTCACTGTTCTTACGGAGTTTAACAACAGGTAGAAAGTCTCCTTTAACTTTCTCATAGTTGAGCTGAAGGAAGATATCTTTCATTTTTTTAACACAATCTGGAAAGTAAGAAATCAATGAAGGGAATTGAAAGCTGAGGGCTTACAGTACATTTGCTGTGTGTTATTGGATGCAAGAAGAAAAGACTGAGTTACAAAAGAGGGAAGTATGAATTTTTAGGCAGAATTAATTTGAAAATATTTTAAAATAATTTAAGTACAAAGTAGTCAAACAATATGAAATTTGTGAATGTTTTTGTCTTTAGTAGCAACAAGTAGTTTGACTTCTTGGGTTATAAAGATTAACCATACCATTATTAAGTAGTTGGTCAAAAAGAATAGATTTGCCTTTGAAAAACTTATTTACGTAATTCATAGGATTAGATGCATATAGATAGTATGTGTTTATTATTTTTAACTGCAGTAATAAACTCCTTAACAAAACCTAAACAGCATTGTTCTTTTGTGTTTGAGCACTATGAGAACAAAGAAGGCAAACAAAAATTTTTCTATGCCATTTCCTGATTAGTGTCTAGGTACTGCTTTGAAACAGCTTCCTTAAATATGGCATCTTCACATTATGCCATGATTTTTGTCATACCACTACCAATTACAAATGCTTGTCAAACCAGGGATCTAGCAAGGTTATCTTCAGACCAGAGTACTTTGGAAAATACTGTTTCATTTCCAAGAAAGGAAATTCTAAAAATGAGACAAGAGATGGTTCAGAGGAAGTTATGAAAACAGAATAGAGGGTGACCCTGGATTTTCACTTAATGAATTCCTCTAGCAACATTCACGAGCAGACACAGGAATCTCACTGGAAATGTTTTGAATAGTTATATGCAATAACACATTGCACATTGGAAAAGGATTTAGAGGAAAGTAGGACAGAGGCAATTAACTGAGAAGATAACCAGAACTTCATTATGATAAACACTTAAATAACTCCTGATGTTCCTTAATCTTTTTGGGTAAGTATTTCCTTTTTTATCAAGCCTTTAACTAAACATTTATTTGTTCTGATGCAGCGTTTGGACTTGGACTTCTCTTGGCTAATAGTTTGTCCATTAAATGTAAAAAGAAAGAAATAAAAGTGATTGGTTTAATGTTGGCAGTAGCTTATTTTCACAAAATTGCTATAACCTTTGCATTCTATAAAGACACATGGCTTTTCTCACGTTTCTCTCTCTCATCTTCCTCTCTTACCTCTTCAAGTCTACCAGCAAAAATAAAGTTTTCTTGACAATAACATACCATATCTTGTTGAAAGCTAAGTTTAATACAAAGATTTAATGATATTAATTATACAAAACCAGTAATGATAGAGGACTTTGTTCCTTCTTAACCTTGAATAACAGGATGACATGCTAGTTATCTCCAGAATCTTGGAAGAATTATTTATATCCTCTCCTGATGCAGATTATTTGTTTCTCCCTCCCCTTCTTCCCCCACCCACATTTCTCTGAAGCTCTGGTTGTTTGCCATGACTCGAAGGATGTTGAGCTGCATGTACAAGTGATACTGTTTACTTGAGAAACTTCCCTGGTGCTTGGTTGTGTCATTTTGCTCATTCTTAAACCACTTGTCAGATTTTTAGATTGTCATCCCCACGCTTTTCTTAAGATCATCTGGGAAGTTTCATTTAATAAATTCTTTGTTGTAGGAGTGCCAGTGATGTGTTTGATTTTATTTTTCCCTTCCTCGTGAAGTGCACTGATTTTTGACCTTAGGTACTATGTACAAAAGAGATGTGTGTAATCGTCATTCCCAGGGCAGTTTGGTTGTATGTGTGTGGTAAGCACGCTATGGAGCTTTCTGGAATTGGTCTCTTATGTGAAATTAATGACCCACGTGATTCTATCCATCCCTGTGCTCATAGCTCTACAAAAAAGTACTCACAAGTGGGTCTCCTCTCTCTGTCAGGTAATTGCTTTTTGTAAATAATTCGTTATTAGCTTTTGTATTATCTGTTGTCATGGACTCTCCAAACTTCCTGTCTTGATTAGTATGGTAATAAAATTTCATAGTGTCATTAATCCTGTTAATCAGTCTTTTTGATTTTCTTCAGAATGGTTTGGATAATTAGATCTGTGTTCTCTGTAGCTGTGTTTTCTTCAATAGAAAGAAACATAACAAAAATGTATTAGCAGAAAATTAATCCTATTTTAATCTTCCATTAAACTTTTGATTTCTAGTCAAAGTAAATAGCCAGTGCATGCATTTATATTTGAAATAATACTTTTATTCTCCTCATCAGGAACTGTCATAGTACTGTTTAAAGATTTCAGTGTTTTCCTACTACGTTAGAAGCTAGAAAATGCAAAATATCTAAAGACAACTGGATTAATAATCATAACCTAGAATAAATTAATTGGCACTGAAGAGCTAAGAACCACATTTATCCTTGATTTGTCCAGGTATGAATTCAGTGGCATTTTAATGCAATAATGCATAGGCACAGTTGAATTAAGAACTCAAACTCTGTAATGCTGACATTATTTTCTCTACTGACGTTTTTTTCCTGTTCTTACATCCCCAGCCTCATCCCGAATTGTGCACATGTGCAGTGGCACAGTTTAACAGAAAAGTTTAGAGAGGAGTTTTTGTTGTTGTTTTGTTTTGTTTTTCTTTTTTAGCACAGTGTCCTGCCCTGCAGACCTAAAAACTAGAAGGCGGTGGCTTGTCTATATTTGAAGTTCTGTAACTAGAAGAGTAAAAAGAAGCATGTTGTGGATCAAAGTCACCAGTACGCAAGCAATAGTGAGGGAAACATTGATAGATACCTGTGTATGAAAGGAGCAGTGATGAGCAAAGGTGATAGTAGAGCGGAGTAGATACAGTAGAATGGCATGTAAGTGAGCCATAAATACAGAAAATCTGGAGGGACAGAAAATAAGAGAGGCAAAAAATTATAAGCAAAATGACACAGTGAGAGTAGCAGTTATTTTGTGAGGCTTTTTTTGTGGGTCTGAGTCAAAAGAAATGAAAATTATATTAATACCAATCAGAACTTAACATGCTTTTGTAGACAATTGCTACTTGTGATGAAAATGGGACTCTGTAATTAGGAACTACACTGTTTTTTTATTATCTTAATCTCACCTTCTGCTTTATCTACACCACAGAATTTTACCCAAAGAATCTGTAGCTAGACAATGACTTGTGTTGAAATTTAGAAGTTAGCTATGCAAGATACTGACATATTGACTCAAAATTTTTTATTTTTAATAACATAGTAACAGCATTGTTTCTCAAAACCAACACTATCTATCCCTTACATAAGGCACAACATTTTGACATAGTAAAAGATGCTTTTCACTGCACAATAAGGTTATTTGATTGGGGAGATGGAAGTGGCAGTCTCACTAACTTGGAGCTGTGTGGTAAATTCTTGTTGTAGCTGTGAGCCACAAACATATCGCAGACACCTTGGTGAGCAGAGTTCAGAGGCAAGGGAGTGTGTGACTCCTCAAGGACCCTGTCCTGGGACAATGCTGGGACTGACACCCTGTTGCGTCCTGGGGGTTCTTTGCAGATCCTTCCACCCTATCTGGGAATTTGAATTATATCATAGCCCCCATGTTAGCAGACCTCTTGTGCTTATGTGAATTAGCTGGTAGCATTACAAGAGAGTTGTTCATAAGCTACATGTGGCTGAAAACTATGTTGATTTCCCATACATTAAGTATGTGAGCATATAAGGAATTCTGTAATGCCATTTGTATGATGGTTGGTATCAGCAGGAGATAAATTTAACCACAAAGGGATAAATTCAATAGAACTAATGAAGCACACATTCCAGAATGTGGGAAATTAGCCAAAGATGCATATTTTGACTCTGTAAGGTATGTGATGCCATTTTAAGTAGATGGGAAAGTAGAAAAGCAGGTTTGCACATGTTACTTCTGCTTAGGAACCATCCTGTATTGTATAGGAACCTTGTTTAGATCAGGCAGTGTAGGAGATAACAATATTTAGAACGATCATCACTTCATTCAAGGAAATTGAGACTTTTGAATCCAGTGCTGCAGAATTATTTTTCTGTTTTTAGCTGACACTATGCTGCATGAAATTGAAGAGTACTGAATAATTTGAACAGTAGTAGGCTAGATTAAATATGGAGTGAATATAACCACAATAAGAATTAAGTATTTGCATTTGTTAGTTTTTCTTTAATGCTTTGAGTATACTTAGTTTCATATTTTGTGAAAAGGTTTTCTATTTATTGGAATGTTAGCTGGGAGCAACAACCACTAGTCTTTGCTTTTCTAAGAGCTGACTGAGCCAACATGCCAAAATCACCATGTATGGTATGGCGGGTACGTTCAGTTCCTGAGCAGCATGTACTGCATGTTCTGTGATCTTACTGGTTCAGAATTTAGCACAGATGCCTTTTTCAAGTAAAATAAATAAGACCAAATGCACACCCCTCATAACAACACACTTTAAAGGAATGTGCATATATATGTAAATTTATATTTATATGTATGTGTATGTTTACAAATTCAGACAAGGACAGAGTGAGTCTTAAGAATCTTTTTTAATATAAATTAAGTATCTAGTGTGCAAACTTAGAACTAACCATTTTATTTCTATCAAAAATAGCTTGATATTGAAGGATAAGCAAAATAAAGCTTGGTTGTAAAAGGGAATAAGCATTTTTCCTAATAAGTTTTAGATACAACTTTTGTTTTCCTGTCTCTACCAGGGGAAAAAAAAATATAAGTAATTGACCATTTAAAAATGTTAGACTAAATCATAATTTCATAGTGTCAAAGTTGTCTGACACTATATAAGTAGTCGTTTTAATACTAGTTAACAACATGGTGGCCAGCAGCCACGTTTTTGGAAGACTTACAGACTGAAGAAATACAGGTTTATTTGAAAACTGGTAAGCAGTGGTTTTAATCAGTCTGGCAGTAGCAATATGTGATTCCAATATTTTCTCCTTTGGGATACTACAGAGACAATCTATAAAGAGCTGTATCAAGGTTATTTCATTTTCATGTATCCTATGTTCCCAAAAAGAAAGGGTTGCTAAAATATTGGTGGATAGGATTGTTTTTGTAACACTAGGTTTTCCTGAATTTGTTCTACATATGCTCTGGATTGCTTCTTTTGAAGAATCCAAAAGACCCTCCTGATCCTCATGTGAACTAAATACTGCCTGGGGGATGAAGGAATTGAGAGCAGCCCTGAGGAGGAAGATTTGGGGGTACTGGTGGATGAAAAACTGGACATGAGCTGGCAATGTGAGCTTGCAGCCCAGAAAGCCAATCGGGCTTCGTCAAAAGAAGTGTGGCCAGTAGGTCAAAGGAAGTGACACTCCCCCTCAGCTCTGCTCTCATCAAGAGCCCACCTGGAGTACTGCATCCAGCTCGGGAGTCCTCAGCACAGGAAAGATATGGACCTGTTGGAGCCAGTCCAGAGGAGGGCCACAAAAATCACCAGAGGAATGGAACACCTTTCCTGCGAAGAAAGGCTGAGAGAGTTGGGGTTGTTCAGCCTGGAGAAGAGAAGGCTCCAGGAAGACCTTATTGTGGCCTTTCAAATCTTAAAGGGGGACTACAAGAAAGACAGGGACGGACTTTTTAGTAGGAGCTATAGTGATAGGACAAGGGGTAATGATTTTAAACTAAAAGAGGGTAGATTCAAACTAGATATAAGGAAGAAATTTTTTATGATGAAGATGGTGAAATGCTGGAACAGGTTGCCCAGAGAGGCTGTAGATGCCCCATCCCTGGCAACATTCAAGGTCAGGTTGGATGGGGCTCTGAGCAACCTGTCCTTTCCCATGGCAGAGGGATTGGACTTGATAACCTTTAAAGGTCCCTTCCAACCCAAACTATTCTATGATTCTAAATGTGAAATAGAAAGAAAATAGAATTATTTGTCCAATGCAAATAGATAGAGGACATGTGACTGGAGTTGGCAGAAGGAAAGAATAATGGTTAAAAACTGCCAGACATCAGTTGGAAGTCACTATCCAGCTGAACATAAGGAGACGTGAGAGAGGGGTGGTGTTGTCAATTGACCACATGTGAATTTTTTCCATGTATTTGTGGAGAGTTCAGTGAACCATAAGGTAGCTTGATGAGGAATGCCTTTGTCTTGGACAAAATGGTGAAGAAGAGCTATTTTAATATCTTTAGGTTTGTGTTCAAGTCTGTCTCTTGACAAAGACAAATAGAAGGCTTTTCTATGTGATCCTCCATTGCTTTTCCAACGCAAGCAAATGATAACTCATTCATAGGTTGTCATAAAGATACAGTACAATGGATTTGTTCAAGGACCAGGTGTGGAAGCAGCGCCACTATTTGACTTTTCCCTTTGACAGATGACTGGAGTTGAAGACTTGTCTGGGGCAAACATTACCTCATAACATATTTGGCAGCAGCACAACTAGAAAGATTATAAAAGAAAATAGTAACATGCTAAAATATGAGAAGGAAAAGAGCATTGTTTCCGTACTTCAAAATTCACAATTTGTACATTAATGCAGCATAGATTGTCTGCCTGACAGTAGCTTATTTCACCATTTTATGTATGGAAACAGGTGGTGCTTGCTGGATAAGGTATATCTAGACATCTCTAAGCATTTGAATGAACAATTTCTTATGTGATAATAGGGACTCTTATTTATCATGCTTGAGGAAGGTTAACAAAGTGGTTATGCTGTTTTGCATACTAGCATATCAAGCCGCCACTTTCTTCCTGTTTTCTCAGGCCTAATTACCTGTGAGCTACTAGTAAGCTGGTAGCAAGCTACATTTAGAGCAATTTCTGTAGTAACACCTGGTAAGAGGGGGGCCTACCAGCTCCAAGATCCCTGGCAGTTGAGTCCACTCAGCAATCTGCTTTCAATTTTCTCACAAGCATTCCTGGTTTTGCTTTTCAGCCTTTGGGAACTTTATGGACCGGTTTTCCTTTTCCTCTCTGAAACAAATGTCAGCGGAGTCAAGATCCATAAACTCACTGTTGAAAAGTGAAAGCAAAGTGCTGACTCAGACACAGGGAGCTGGAACCAGGTTGCTCCCATAACAGGTTTGTGTAGAAATAGCTGCTATGATAGTTGGGAAGGCCTTGCAAATTTGTTTTTTATTGACATTTCAATATGGGCATCTAGCATTGTGCTTGTGCATCGTTGCTTAAATTACATGAGCTGCACAAACTCTTTTGGGACACTGGAACAGTAACTCCTGTTGAGATCGTTCACTTATTTGTGTGGTTTTGAATTGGTATTGTCTGGTGTTAATCACTGTGTCCCTTTGGTCTGAAATGTGGCGGTGTTCACTTCTGGGACCTGTGTGGATACAAGTACGAACTGGCAGGTGCAGGCGAAGTGTGAGTGCTTTCTGGCTTGCATTTTGTTTCTCCTGCTTACATTCTGAAGGTGAAATCAAAACTATTCTTTGCTTTTAAAGAGTTGTATCTCTGAATTAGGGTTTGCCTCCTTGAAGACATGCCATGTGCTGCTATCCGTTTACATCATCTCTGCAGTGAGAAATAAATTCAGCAAACAAAACCGGTTTCCTTAGCCTTAACTTTATAAATTTTCCACACTAGGCAGTTACCTAGTAAACATATGGATCATACAATAGATGATCCCAGTGTGACTATGCTGTAAGCCACTCGAGGGATTCTGCTGCTGTGATCAATCACAAGAGCATTTGCTCTAGGGCCATGTGTTATTATTTATAATATATACTGTTTATACTTCATAAAACTCCCTTATCACTCCTTATTTCATAAAATCAATTTATTGAAAGAAAGAGCCAAAAGAGTCATCATTTTTATAATAAAATATCTGACTTCACCTGCAGAAGTAGCCAAATTGATTTTTAACGTATGTTAATGATTTAACTTTCCCTTTTTACTGACGTCAATACAAGGGTGTTACCACTCCCAGCCCTCAGTGAAAGGGTATTTTCAGTTTACAGAAAAATACACTGCTTGTGTCTGCATTTATATATGCATAATGTACACTACACTTCAACTGCTTACCTGTAAAATGTTGCAAATTTAGGTGGAGCCTAGATAACAGGAAAACTAGAGCCTCATGAATGTGGTGCTGGGCAAGAAGGCATAGCGAGGAGTTTCTTAATGATTCATGTCTTGCATTTACTCTTCTTCTATTTATTATGAATACATAAAGTAAGACATCACTTTGATTTGCTTATTTATCAATGCCCCTAGTTACCATTCAGAGATCTTCAAATTGAGTTAAGCCCCAAGGAATGCATGTGCTCATGCATTTTTAGAAGGAAAATCCATTTCAATAGGAAGTAATTAATTTAATCAATGCTATCTTATGCCTCATAGTTCATAACATTAACACAGATACTATTTTCCTCGTTTCACAGTAAAAAACATCTTAAAGCTATCATGAGTATCGTGTTGTGTAAGGCTAAGGTGAATTTCAACCTTAATTGTGCTTGTGTGATAGATTTTCTTTGTTCAATGGATTTCCCACTCTTATTAAAATGTTGATATAATTGCCTAACCTTGTTTATAAAGGCATGTGATTACTTTGTATGTAAGATCTTATTAGTTAAACAAGATGTATCTTCGTTTACCTGTTCTTCCTAAAAATGGGCTAGTCAGATGTTCTCATCTAACATATTTTCAGTTGTTGATAATGTTTGTTTGTCAAAATATTTTGTAGAAATTTTAACAATTTCAGTTTACCAAGTCTTTTGTTCTGAGGGTTTTCCACATCCAGGATGGTTCCCTTGTTTCACAATAAGAAAAAGAAGAGCACCCACTACAGAGTAACCAGAGAGATGGGAAAGATGCGTGCGGAGTGAACAGTTTGAATCTGTTTCTCCTGCTCTTCATTTGTAAGCTGTCATTGATAATTATTATTACAAAATCATATTATATGGTTCTTAGTTGTTGAAGATGGAAGCTGGAATGGAAAGGTCATTCACTCTGCTTAAATCTCAAACTGGAAAAAATTTTTAGGCTCCTTGTTCTGTCTAAAGCAGGCAGGTTTATGCACCTTCTGGAAAATGTGAATTGTTTTCTGAAAGTGCCTGTTTTTCTTTCTTCAGTACGTGGTAAACTTAGGAAGACTGCCTTCCTAATTTACACATATAGGTTAACTTCTGGCATCTTGGTGATTAACCACTCTAAATCTGTGGCCCAGTGACAGCTGAGCACTGAGCTGCTTTCTAGGAGTCACAGGAATTTGAATCTGAGTATGCATTCACATGTGCTTTGTCTCAATGTGCTGTGCTTAAATTGCAAATGATTATGTTTTGATTTTTTTTTCTGATAGAAAAAAAAAATTCTGAAATTTTTGAGATAACCATTGGCATGAGCTGTAATCATGAATACATTTTACCTGTGGTCTTGCTTCCTTAGAAGTGAAAGTTTCTTAACTCTCGCTCCCTTTGAAGTCTCAAATCAGATCTAATCATTAAAAAGAAAAAAGTTACTGTGTCTGTATTTTGAATAATAATCAGTTTTCAGTAAAGCTTATTTAACATTGTACTTTTACCTTTTAAAATTATATTATCAAAAATAGTAATTTTAAAGATCTGTCTGAAGAGCCTAGCCTTTTGGCTACTTTGATCTGGGCAACAGTGAAATGTTGCATTCTTCTTAGAATCCACTTGCTACAGCTTGAACAGTGCGTAGGCAGGTCTGGGTCAAGGTAATCTTGGTATTTCAAATCCTTTTTTAAAAAAAGAGTTATATTCAAATGAAGCACGGATCTCTTCCTTTTCTTCTTTTTCTTTCCCCTCTCCACTCTCTGAGAAGATCACTCTCCAAACAAAAGAAGTCAGTTTTGAGATTATTACCAGGAGACTGGCCATTTCAGTAGTCCATTTATGCATTAGTATCTGTGTTAATACTCATGTTCATTTTTCAGCCTCAGGAGGAGAAGATTATTTTTACTTTCTAAAGGTCGTACTTACATTTGGATTAGTAATAGCCGAAGTAGTTTGTTGCCTACTCTAACAAGAGCTTGGATAGTTATAGCTATATAATTGCATTTTACTCTGATAGAAACCACATTCTATGGGCTGAGCTATTTTGGACAACAGAGTATATGACTGAGCTTGTGTGTGCTGAGATTACTGACCATGGCAGGAGCTTAATTATGCCAGAGGAAAAGAAATTCCAAGGACAGTAGCAGTTCATAAAAATATGGTGTGTAGACCATGTCTAAGAGATTACAAACCTGGTGGGAAACACCGAAAGGTAATTAGGAGCCTTTAAATGTGGAAATATGTATGACGGATATATGAAGATATTTTTGTCTTTTTTAGCAAGTCAGCTAATTCTGGCAGGAATTAGAGGAGAAGGGAAGCTTGGCAAAGACAGGTCCCAGGCAGTTTAAATAATTATCAGGCTTTTCCAGTGCTTTGCAGGACACAATAAATTGCAGCTACTGGGTAGTTCAATGTTACTGACTGAAATGCCATTTCTTCAGTGAGACACCCAGGAGCCAGTTAACTGTTGCCTGATATGAGTGAAAGCGTAGTTCCCTGAGTTTTGTTACTGGTTTCTGAGAGTAGGGTAGGTCTGTTAAATCTCTTCTCTGAAAAGCCTGGCTATAGCTGGGGACTGTGTTTTGGCTTTATGAGGAGAAGCAACTTCAAACTAGCAGGACAAATATCTCTTATGGTGATGAATGTATGGTTCAGTCAAATCAAATGCTAAAGTTTCCTTATCCCTTGGGTTCTGAAGAGCTACTTTTTGATTACGTAGCTAACATATGCCATTTTTCATCAAGAAGCGTGATTGCCCATATGGTGAGCAAATCCATGCAATGTAACTATATCACACCAGAAAATAAATTTCAAAGCTGTCTATGGGTGGGAGAAACACTTTGAAATTATGCTTGGGGGCCCACTGAAGTACTGTTGTGAGTCTTGGCTAGCAATGTAGCAGCCTCTCCGTTTGTTTACCTAATTGGATAAATATTCTTTCAGGGAGGTAACACAACTGACAACAGGAAGCTTAACCCCATGGAAAAAATTGCAGGGAAATAGAACTAGGTTTAATCATTGACACAGGATAAAGAATGCATGGTTCACATTAGATCACAGTACAAGGCATGTACTACAACAAGTTCACAGAATCACAGAATGGTCAGGGTTGGAAGGGACCTCTGGAGATCATCTAGTCCAGCCCTCTACCAAAGCAAGGTCACTTACAGTAAGTTGCACAGGATCTCATCCAGGCAGATTTTTAATATCTCCAGAGAAGAAGGCTCCACAACCTCTCTGGGCAGCCTGTTCCAGTGGTCTGCCACACTCAAAGTACAGAAGTCCTTACTCATATTCAGATGGAACTTGCAGAGTTTCAGTTTGTGTCTGTTGCCCCTTAACCTGTTACTGGGCACCACTGAAAAGGGTCTGGACCCATCCTCTTGACACCCACCCTTAAAGTATTTGTAAGCATTGACTAGATCCCCTCTCAGTCTTCTCTTCTCCAGGCTGAACAGATCCAGTTCTCTCAGCCTTTCCTCATAAGGGAGATGCTCCAGCCCGCTCATCATCCTTGTTGCCCTCTGCTGGGCTTTCTCCAGTACTTCCTTGTCTTTCCTGAACTGGGGAGCCCAGAACTCGACACAGCACTCCAGATGTGGCCTTATCTGGGCAAAGGAGAGGAGGAGGATAACCTCCCTCAACCTGCTGGCCACATTCTTCCTAATGAACTCTTCCTAATGCAAGTTATCTATGAAATAGTTGTATTCTGCTTACAGTAGGTTCTATACATAAGATGGCTTTCATAGAATCATAGAATCGTTATGGTTGGAAGAGACCTCAAAGATCATCCAGTCCAACCATATACCCAATGCCACCATACCCACTAAACCCTGTCTTGAAGCACCACATCTAAACGTTTTTTGAACACCTCCAGGGATGGTGACTCCACCACCACGGAGCCCGTTCCAATGCCTAACGACTCTAACAGTGAAGAAGTTCTTCCTAATACCCAACCTGAACCTCCCCTGGTGCAACCTGAGACCATTTCCTCTTGTCCTATCACTAGTTACTGAGGAGAAGAGACTAATCCCCACCTTGCTACAGCCTCCTTTCAGGGAGTTGTAGAGGGTGATAAGGTCTCCCCTCAGCCTCCTTTTCTCCAAACAAAACAACACCAGCTCCCTCAGCAGATCCTCATAAGACTTGTTCTCCAGATCCTTCACCAGCTTTGTTGCTCTTCTCTGGACACGCTCCAGCAGCTCAATGTCCTTCTTGTAGTGATGGACCCAAAACTGAACACACTATTCGAGGTGCAACCTCACCAGCGCTGAGTATAAAGGGGTGATCACTTCCCTAGTCCTACTGGCCACG
>NW_009637231.1:27572-36015 GCF_000690535.1 Cariama cristata | reverse complement strand
GATATCCTAATACAGTTGATTGCACATACTTTTTAATATCAGGTTATTCTCAGAGTATGTTACTAATAGCTGTCTTATTTGTCACTGCCAGAGCTTTCATTTCTGTACTAAGAATATTTTGTACCAAATGGTGGTGTAGTATTCAGAGTCCTATAGAAAGATCCAATTATTTAAGGCTCATAATGTAATCTATACTTTGTGCAAGATGGTAAACTGAGAACAGTCATAAATTCTTATTGTTTTCAACTTTGGATCTGTGGTTGTAGCTCTGGAAATATGTGCGAGACAGTTCTTAAGGGTAAAGTCTTCAGGAGCATATAAACTTAGGAGCTGAAGTGCAGTGGGATGTAAGTACTGGAAGTTAACATCCTGCTTTTAACACTGTTAAAATCCTGCCCTGTCAGCTTAATTTCAGCAGTAGCTTTCCTCATTCTGTCCCTGCTTCTAGCCAAGTATTTTATACTTAGCTCTGTTATGCATTTATTTCGTAAAGGGATGCTTTTTGTACAAAAGAGGAAGAATTTTAGACTTCTAGAACTTTTCTTTCTCTTACCTCAAAATGATTGTTGTCCATGAATCTCCGAATAGTCAATAGTGTGGGCTCTGTGGGGATACTTTATGAACTGAAGTCAAACTCTGTTAAGAATTTTTGAATTTAACAAGGACTTTTTCAACAGACGTATTGCATGTGTAATAAATACGTTAATGCAGCTATAAGGTCTGTGAGGAGCTGCCTCATTCTAGTACATTTTACAGAAGAAAGAAAAAAGCAGCTTTGTGTGCTACCCAGAGAAGCTTGCCTCCCCAAATGCGAATTTTCACCTGTTTATTATTGAGCATTTACGTAAATTTTTTTTTTACACAAAGATTTTCACAATGAAAACTTACCCTTCCCCACCACCATAATCATCTGCTGCTTTGCCCTTTGACCCATGCGCGCACTCTATCCATAGTCACCACTCTTAGCTGAAGATCCTGCTCTCAGAGTAGAAAATGTGCATCTCTTCTGCAGCTGTTTTCTCACACCCACCAGGTACGCTCTTGTGATTGTGGCGTTGGTGCTTGGTGGGAGACGGATGTTCTCCTAGCAACTCCAGAAATGTTTTCAAACACCTGAAGGGTGAGAGTGGAAAAGCGGTCATCTTTCTGCAACGCATGATCCGCAGGAAGACTGCAGAAACGGTCATCGCTCCGTGTTTATCAGGCACAGATCCGGCCCTTCTTTTGGCAGCCTTTCCTTGCTGAAATCCTGCTTGTGCTCACCTGGTCTTCCTTGCCACTCCAGGAGCAAATGTTCCCCTTCGGGCTTCCTAGAAACATCTTGTTCAGCCTTTTGCAGGAGGAAAGGGAAAATTATATCCCTCACCACTACCCTCTCGCAGCAGAGGGGAGCAGGAAGTATTCTTATCCCTAAACCCGCTGCTCTTCCCGAGGCCTTGGAAAATGAGGTAAAAAAGGCTATATCTGTCAGTTAAGGGAAGGGTTGTGGGGAGGGACAAATGCCTGTCTGCATAATGCTTGCTATTCCTTGACCCCATGAGGATGAAAGCACAGTGGGTCAGAAAACAACAGGTTTTATAAAAGCAGAAACAGCGTTAGGAGCTCTCAGGAACAGCAGTGACAGAACAGAGTGCTCCTTACAGGCACCGGCAAAATCCTTGTGGCTGATTTTGGATTCTGTCACTGACTTGTAGACCGATACATTTGTTTTTCTCTTGATTGCTCTGCATTTTATCAGTCATAATGAAAGGGAAAACACTTCTCAATTTTTAGAATGCCATTTTAAAACACGTTGGCCTAGACAAAATAAGATGAAGATGAATTTGCCCTCCAAAACTAAGTGAATTTGAAATCCAGGTACTAGGAATTTGAAGAATTCCAGCTGTAGCTGTCTAGAAGCAACGTTTTCTCTGACTTCATCTCCACAGTGAACCTAACTTTCTCTCACTCCATTTACAATATAGACCTTGTTAAGGTTGCTACTTCAGTCCGTAAAGCGATCAATGAGTTGCTGACTTAATTCTAACCAGAGGTATATTTGTCTTTCTGTTTTAACATCTTAACTTTAAGCCTTCACATCTAGTCCATAAAAAACACGTCACCTTCTCAGCTGGCATTTTATAAAGTGGTTACTCTGTGTGTGTGTGTGTGTGTCTGCACCTGGTAGGAGCCCCAAGGCTTACTTTTCTGCTACATGGGGTAGGGAGTGACACTTGATGAGAAAGTGCTTAATAGTGGAGATGGCTCTTTGAAAAGTTCCTGGAAATAACAGTGGCTCTCTTACTGCAACAGACCTTCGGACAGCATTGTGCAATATTAGAGGTGAGGGTCGGTAACTCAGTTGTTTAAGTACTTGCTGGCTGGATTTGTGAATAGAATTGTTATTTTCACCTTTATTGTCGTCCTTACTCGTCAGTACACAAATAAGTAAGTAACAAATTATTCTGGTTTACTTAGAGGAAACCAACACGTATTCTTGGAAGAGAATTCTGAAGGAAATTTTCACTCAGTCTTCTTGTTAGAAGCCTTCTCTACTAATATAAAAATTGTAGACTGAATATTTTCAGTTTAAGTCATGAATTCTGTATTAGATTGCAAATCTGAAATACCAGCCTTCATGGATAGTCCTTGACAAATATCACTGAACTCAGATACTTTTTTTTTTCCCCCAGTATTTTCTAGATAGTAAGGAATACATTTTCTCTCTGAGATTGTTTAAAGTAGGTTAGCATCAGCTTTCCTGCCTTCCTCTGCGGCTGATTTTGAAGCATGATAGAGAATCACTGAATTGCTATCAGAATCACTGATAGTGATTGCAGCTGTGGCATTTGCTTTCTCCCTCCTCCTCCTCCAGAGTTCTGCCTGGTCCTGGACTTGACATCAACGTGAATAGTGGCAAGACACGGGCAGCCTGAGCTTCTGCGTTCCCTAAGGAAACTTCTGTTGGCACTTAATCGAATACTAATACTGTCGTTTCTGAAAGGATATCTGTGAAATAGAAGAAAATACGCCACTTGGCAGGAGGGGTGAACAGTGCTTCACGCGGGATGTTCTGGACACTTGCTATCATATCAGCTGGACTGCTTATAAAAAACTAATAGCCATATTTTTCCTTCTTTCTCCAGGAACTTGAACTAGTAGTTTTTTCACACATACTTTTTATGTTTTCTTTTCCCACCCCCTTACCTTGTACCCTTCATTTCAGATCTCAATGAGTGTGGACTAAAACCACGGCCATGCAAACACCGGTGTATGAATACCTACGGCAGCTACAAGTGCTACTGTCTGAATGGCTACATGCTTATGCCAGATGGAACGTGCTCGAGTACGGCAAGGCTTGTTGCTTGCTTTTTTTCAAGCTCCTCAAGATCCCTACTTGGGTGTCCCTGGGAAACTTTTATGAAATAAAGATGGGTTCCAAAGTAAAAGATTAATCTTGCTGGAAATTAGGCAGTTGCAGAAGATGAGCTGCTTTTTTCTGATGAAATTAGGCTGAACAAAACAAGAGCAAATATTTTGATTTTATTAGTTTTATTACAGGTTTCCCCAGAAGCATTCTTCAATGCTGTAAATTACTGTTAATTGGCCTTCAAGGACAAGTGCTTGCGGTTTTCATTGCAGCAAGACACCTGCAGTTCTGCTGTATTATGTCCTTGTGAATGTAAAATCATTAAAGCTGCAGATGTTGGTTGTTTGACTGGTATAAAATTATAGTCATCTCTCTAGAGATCAGGTTCCTACTTGCTCCCATAAAAGTGGATATTTTGAATTTCTGGACAAAGAGAAGGGGAGAGAAATTACCTTTAATTAAAGATGCTCCTATTTTAAAATGGCAGTACTGTCCAGGAGAGTTTATAGTACATACTGGGCTCATGCATTCCATGACACAACTTGCTACAGTTGTGGTTTCTTTGGTTTTGTTTTTGGTTGTTGTTTGGTTTTTTTTGAGAGATGCAGTTTGTGGAAAGAAAAAATTTACTGCACATGCATTTACTCTTTAAAGCCTGAACGCTGAACAGACACCTGTCAAATTCAACAAGCATTTCTCCACTTCTGTCATAATTATACGACATCTTAATTCTCCAAAGTTTTTAGTAATTTTCTGGTACTGATTGGAGTCCTTATCTAAATATGTTCAATTCTTTTTCCCTAGATGCCCTTTCTTGCTCGATGGCAAACTGTCAGTACGGCTGTGATGTACTGAAAGGGGAGGTACGGTGCCGCTGTCCTTCTCCAGGACTGCAGCTAGGGCCTGACGGCAGGACTTGCATAGGTAGGTGGTCAAATGTAGATTTAATTTACTTTTTCTCCAAAATGTTTTTATCCTTACACTGAATGCAGTTCAAGAAAGTTTATGAGATGTATTTAGAATGTGTCATACATGCAGTTTAAAGATGTTACTAATGAGAGTCAGGATAGGCACATTGCTCAGGTGCTCTCAAGTGGTCTGTGTCAGAGATGGTCACTGTCTTCCTCCAGTCCTGCAAGTTTCATTGACTGCTTAGCACTTGCATGGGCTGCTTGGCAACCAAGCCCTCAGCCCTTACCACTCCTGTTCCTGGGTCATTTTAAACTATTGCTAACAGAGACCTCAAATTACCTGCTTGCATTAAAAAAAGGAGTGGGGAGGTCAGCTCTCCCTCATACCCAACAAGGTGGTGCCTAGGCTCAAGGAGTAGAGGGATAATCTGCGCAGATCATCGAGGTTATACTGGGATGAGGTGAAGGTTCATGCACGCTCTCAATATTAATGGGATTGAAGCTGCTGTCTTTCTTCCATACTGTGGAAACTCCAGGTTAAAATAAACTCAGGGATTCAGACTGTATGAAAGTGAAATGTTTTGTTCCCACGTTCGTGAACATGGAAAGGGTGCTTATGGTTAATCAGACTGTACTGTGCCACACTCTACTATGGTCTGAAGAACAGTGTGACGTGTGATTTCATTAGTCATTAACTATACATCCTGAGTGGATATCATGCTCCAGTGATTTTATTATTTGTATCCTATGCAGTGCTACAGTTTCATAACCAGTAACAACACTCGCGCTGGAAGAATGTAAGAGAATGTGGATGCCCTAATTACCCATTTGAGTATCATGGCTGTCCACAGAGGAGGTGGTTCTCCAAGTGGCTGAGCCATGCTGACTAAGAATTTGTTGGCAGAGCAAGGGACAGATTCAAGATCTTCTGATGTGAGGAGCAGGCTTAGCTCTGAGTCAGAGGCTTCCTGAAGTGCATGATTGACACATCTATGTATGCAAAAGAATGGGTAGAACAGGAGAAAAAACCCACCATTGTCACATGCTGAAGGGATTGAATTGTGATTAATTGCGCTGTGGACATTGTGGCAGACTGAGATCTTTGGAAAAGACTCATGGCATGCCATAGTGAGATGAGGGATTTTAAGAGCAAATTCAAGGAAGTTATACCAAGTACAGAAATTTGCTGGAAAAATACTTGTCAGGTTCTCTTAAGTGTGCATTTTTATATTCAGGCAAACTTCATACTTTGAAATAAACAAAGTGTACTTTTAATGCTGAAGACCAGCACTCAAACCAGTTATATTGAAACTGTCTCAGTTCTTCAATGTAGTTTTCAAAAAACACTTTTTTTTCCCAGAAGGGTGAAGAACTGTGTACCCACATTTCAGTTGAGTGTGCATCAGTCAGGTTGATCTCATAACCTATTTTTAAAATTTTCCACAAAAATTTCAGAGCAGTCTTGTACCACACAGAGAAAGTAGTCACAGCAAGAGATGGCTGTCCTTCATGGGTTATAACATGATCTCCTCCTCTTTTTTGGTAAGAAGTGATTGTGACATGCACCCTTTTTGTGTTACTTCTCTGTCAAGTTTGAGTTGTACTAAAACCAATAAATACCTCCAAGAATTGAAGTTATTTGGGGCTAAGACTGTGCCTTTTCCTCACATGTGTACAAGCCTGTCACTGTTAGGGAGGCTGTCGGCTCTGGCAAGGGTCTGGGTATTGCTGCAGTACAAAAAGTGTAGGTGGTGGTAAAAAAATTGAAGCATGCATTGGCTACAGCTCATGAAATCCTTATTTGAGGAGAGTTTGAAAGACAGCTGAGAATGTAATGCTTATTTTTAGCACAGGTGGAAATTCCTCTAGGCATTATTCTGTTCTTAGTTTAACTCATACTGATCATTCTTTTGTTAAAATGTTCATTCAAGACAATCAGCGAAGAGCCACCAAACAGTTTGACTATGAAGGTAAATCATATAAACTAAACGACAACGAATTGAAAAAGAATACAGCAAAGTATTCAGTGAAAATATGGATTAACTGACTCTCATATTAAATGCAAGCAGTAGACTGTTACTTTTTTCCATTATTTTTGTGTCAGTTTTCAACAGCGTATTGATTAACAGCTCAATCCTGTATCTTTAGTATGTCTAACTGCCTAAACAATACTACTACGGTGCGCTCATCATCTAACATACTTCTTGCCTTACGGGAATTTGCAAAAACTTGAATATGTACAGAGGGAAAAGCAGGACAAGCTACATTAGGTGTTGAAGAACACCTAATATATACCTCATCATCATTCCATGGTGAGGTATGTTCAGTGGCTAACCTTCTTATTGAATTCCTTTCTGAAGTTGTGGTTTAAAGATTTTTTTTTTTAAAAAAAAATGCAGACACTAATTCATAATAAGAGTCTGAAATTTGCAGCCTTGAAATAATATTTTAATAAAGAGTAGAAAATTGTGGGTTGTAGATTAAATGACTCTAAGGAACACAGTAGAATTTGTAAAACTGTTGATGTACTGAAAGCCTAAAACATTAATAATAGATTCAAACCAAGAGGCAGATTTATAGGGGGATTCAGACATGTGGCGAGGTGCCCAGTATTGGCCTCGCTTTCTTTCTCATTCAGGCCTTTATTGCGGCGTTGACGAAGTGCTCCCGTCTGAGAGGAAAGGAGAGCTGTTATTTTGGAGTGGTCTGATGGGCCAGAAGTGTGGGAGCTGAGGGGTTGAATCCTTGCTGTCCTCGGTAATTCCTCACGCAGAGTGGGACAGTGCCCGCAGGAGCTACCGGGAGAGCCCATCCAGCCAGAAATTCACAGATTTAGGTCACTTGTCTTGGCTGTGGGAAGCACAGCTTGGAGAATTTGAAGCTACATCTCCCCTGCCTCAGGTAGCTGCCCTAACTAACCGGCAGTTTTGTGGTAATGCTTTTTCTGTGCTCTGCAAGAGACTCCAGCTTCTCCGTGCCTTGTTCAGGCCTCTTACACAAGCAGCAGGGCATCAATCACTCGGCTTTGTTTTGCACTATCGACACCTGCAGCTGAAGTGCTCCTTTTGGGAAAAGAATTGCGTGGAGAGCAAAATCTTGCTTTCCCATAGATCAAGAGCCTGATAGAGCTGCAGAGCAAAGACTTGAACTGTGCCCTGTAGATAACCAACAAACGTCAGGAGAGGCAGCCACGCATGGCAGATCTCTGCCCCAGCGAAGAATTAGGGCTCAAGCACTTGGCAGCCCTCAGCACGGTGTCCGAGGGCTACGAGGTGAGTGGTAGCACAAGCAGCTTTTGTGTATCAGCCTGACCTCATCTGAGAGTTTCCTAGACAGTGAAAGCAGCACTGGGTGAGCACCAGCTGCTCCCTGGGCCTCTGCCTGCCTTGTTAGTCAGCATGAAGAACAGCAGCTTCTGGGAGATGAGGGGCATCAGACATTTCCTGAGCATCACCCGTGTCTTCCCACTCCTCTGTCCTTGCCTGGACATCGCTTGCTGAAGCACTGCTTCAGGTCCTGCTGGGAGCCCCTGGCAGGGCAAATGGGAGCCATCTATCTCAGCACCTCTGAGATATTTTAAAGTCACTTGGGTAACCAACCCCTCCGTGAAAGAGGGGTCAGCTACAGCGTGGGGACCATGCAGGGTAAGAGATTGCAAAGAGCAGGTACTCAACTGTGGTAACAAACTGGTAGGAGACCCAGAAATACTGCACCCCTGGCATTAGCTTGAGCTCTCTTTGTTTAGAGCAAGTCCTGAACAGATGAAGATTTCCTGATAGGCTCAATGGGCAGGTCATGGATTAGGGACACCTGAGACTTTATAAAACCAAACCACTTCCTACTGCAGGGTGATGTACTTTGAATATGCATGTGACCTGTGCTACAGGAACAATATTCCGGGCATCTACTGCAGGGTGATGTACTTTGAATATGCGTGTGACCTGTGCTACAGGAACAATATTCTGGGCACGTTTCAGAAGAATTACTGGGGTAGTTTTTATTACTATTCCTTACCTGTAAATCCAGGTGCTGTCTTTATAACCAGGCAGGGCTCAGTGGGACAAAAGAAAGTTACACAAATAACACAAAATAGCTTTTCTTCAGACGAGTCTTTCGAGGCCTTGAAGAAGCTGTCATGCGTTCTGTGGGGAATTAGAGGATGTCTCCTCTCCAAGGGGAAGGG
>NW_009637231.1:0-27509 GCF_000690535.1 Cariama cristata | reverse complement strand
CATCTCTTGTCACTCACAGTAGTTGTAAAGGCTGCTGGCAGAGGAGGCATAAAAATTTGGGCGTGCGACCAAGAGCTGAGCTGAGACGGCACAGTCCGAAGAAGTGCTCAGGTATTATTGCTGCCTGACCAGCTTTGTAGCCAAAAAGACCTTATCAAAAATACTTTGGTTATTCTTCTTTCATTTTTCATTACATGAAATCAGTTTAATTTAGATACTATAGATTGTATTTTAACTGCTATTAGGAATAATACAGTTCCTTTGTTTCTACAGATATTGATGAATGTGCTACTGGGAGAGTTATCTGTCCACGATTTAGGCACTGCGTCAATACTTTTGGAAGCTACGTTTGCAAGTGTCATAAGGGCTTTGATCTAATGTACATTGGAGGCAAATACCAATGCTATGGTAATAACACCTTATTTCTTATGTGCGTGTAATAGAGCTGCGTATTTTAAACTGAAATTAACGGTTTAAAGAGGAATCTTAACTTATTATGGCTGAAATGTTGATGCAGGTTGTCTTCGGTTGCACTGCATCTTTGTTTTAGGAAAGGGTGGATTATAGAAATAGACTGTGAAAAAGAAAGCATAAATTTAGCCACCATTCTTTAACTGGTTCTCCTGTGGAAGCTAGTGGAAGAGCAGAGCTGATGACCCCAGAAATTCCTTTCCAAAGCCTTTGTCCCCACAGATTTCACTGTGCACGGGCAGTTGTAGGTCGGGAGCAGCGTATGAGTTTAGGCTACGTCTGAGCTGTAACGCAGGTGTGCTCCGTAGCATGCCCCAAGATCCAAGATAAGAAAATGTGGCTAGAGCGCACCCCAGCTCCTTCCAACCCAGGCTGCACAGCTTCCCTTCCCCTGGAGACAGGTGAGGAAAAGGCAGGGGTTGGGAAATAACCTGTCTTTGTCTGGACATGAGACTGGCATGCAGCTGGTGTATGCCCTTCAACAAAGATGTTCCCAGGTCCCACTGTCTTAGTTTCCCAGGGCCTCAACTGGTTATGATCCTTTCACTGGAAAAAGGAACACTGGAATTTGGAGATTTTTGCTTGCATTACTAACAACAAACATGGAAATGCCATATAAGATGTTTCAAGCAGTTTCTGCTTGATGTAGAGAAACAGCTATACAGATGTATAATAGAGGAAGCATTTTATGAAAAAAACAGTTTCATACCTGTGTGATTAGAGAACACACATATTCCTACACTCAGTTTTTCTTTCCTTGTCATGTCACCTTTAAGAAGCAGTTATTAAAATTGTAATCTTCATGATCTCAACTGCGATCTACCCACAGCACATCATGGAAGCTGATGCTAAGGGATAAACTGAGCAATACTAGAGTTGCACAGTAGTCCCTTTCACCCTAACGTTTGTATCACCACATTGATTTGTGGCTGTCTGTCTTCCTTTTCGCACTGGCAGTTCAGCTTTACTAAGTTTTTCAAAATTAATACTGTTTTTCTAATGACCATACTACTGTTTGTGTTTTTGCAGGGATAAGCGGAAAGTCAAGTGACTTTGATGTACATTAATTTTTTTTATGTCACTTTCTGTTGCAGATATAGATGAATGTTCCCTTGGCCACCATCAGTGTGGTAGTTTTTCACGATGTTACAATACACCAGGATCCTACAAATGCAAGTGTAAAGAAGGGTACAGAGACAATGGAACAAACTGCATACGTACGTAATGCTCCTTTTAAAAAAGGAATTCTGAAAGTAAATGTATCCCATGTTGTAAATTTTGAGATATAGCACTCTCAGGCTCAGTTTCTCTTAACTATTTTTAATACTTAATAAGGGGCCAGGGAATGTAGTCAGAGTTTTCTAAGTCTTAGGATGCCTTGGTAAAAATACCTTTCCCTGAGACATTTTCGCAATTAGAAAGAAATTTACGTCTCCCTATTCACAGCTTGATTCTAGAGATTGCTTCAGGATGAGAACAACTGAGTAAGCAGGGTCGGTCTGACCAAACAGTACCTATTGCTCATGCCCTGTTACTATGTACACTCTGCAACTGGCCCGTTTCAGCAGCTCGCCCCATCCCCTCCCCACCGCTCCCCAGATGTGAGCAGAGCCCAGAGGGAGGATTTCTCTGCAAGATTTCCCATTCTCACCTTTCTCTTAGGAGAAGCAGCCATCCCCTTTGGTACAGAATAGACCATTAGAGCTCCCCCACATTTGACATCCCTCGGGACTGTGCAGCTCTATAACGTCTGATGAGTCTTTTCAAGGGCCCTGTGTTCATACGTGGGTTCTGCTCTTTGGTGACTCACTGATCTCTTCAAAGAGCGGTACCGTTGCAGACTTGCTTCCTTTGGCTATAGCTGTCATGGGGTAATGTGATCTGGCTAAGGTGATCTTTCACAACCGGAGTGCTTGCAATTGTATGTGGGCACGCGTGATCTGGCTAAGGTGATCTTTCACAACCTGAGTGCTTGCAATTGTATGTGGACATGGTTTGCATGCTTTACTGGGACATAGTCCTAAGGTGCGTTTTATATTTTGATATACCATAATGTAAAAACCGCAGGGTATTCCAAAGAATAGTCATAAACAGGTGGCCAGAGAGAAAACCTTTTACCTGCTATCATCAAACAATTCATTGTTTAACAAACAGCAGTTCTTTTAAACTGTGTGTGGTGTTTGAAACACTTGTACAGAAAATATGTGACTAGAGTATTATTGGGGCTTTTAAGATCTCCAGCAAGATATAAAAGGCTTATTAACAAATAGAAAATTATAAATAACAAAACCGATGTTCTTATGTTTCATGTCTGCAGAAACTCCCCTTGTGAAACCAAGTTAAAATTTTTTGTCCTTTCTTTATGAAATATTGGGGGAGCTGGTTCTGTAGGCACTGTCACTGTGGTGTGGGTGGTGCTCAGTTCACCTCCTTTTTGTGGAGGCTGAAAAAATGCCATTTACTTCATTTCCTGGTGTTTCGCAAAGGTAAAGATCTAAATGAAGGCTATTGGCTTAGGTTCAATCTCTGCAAAATGATTAATGCTTATTGACGAGGGGAAAAGTTGAGAAGTGGAGAAGTCTGAAAGATAACTTTCTTAAGCCAAACTTATCTGTGCATCCATAACCAAAATGGTTGTGGCATTGCAGTCTTACTAAACTTGCCTCTGCTCCTGACTACAGACGTGTCCAGTTTAGAGGCCTGCTTAACACACATCTTCCTGTCCATGCTTTTTTACTAGCAGTGCTTTTGGGTAAGTTTTGCCAACTCTGAAAGAGAGTTGATGTTGAGAGGAGGTGGGGATGGAAATCTCTTGGCTCCTGTCCATGCTTTTTTACTAGCAGTGCTTTTGGGTAAGTTTTGCCAACTCTGAAAGAGAGTTGATGCTTGAGAGGAGGTGGGGACGGAAGTCTCTTGGCCTTCAGTCATTCTAAGTCATCTCTAAACTGCTGTAATGAGAAACGCTATCTAAAGGGATGTGATAATTCAGCAGTGCTGATGCTAAGGTGTATTCCTAATTAGTGGAAACATTCAGAAGAAGAAAAATTATTTCAGCAAAGACTCCCTGTGTCGTAATGAAATACACTGTTAGATTTCTGGAGTGAGAGACTCGGATGTCCATTTTGGACCCATTTTGATTCCCTTTGCAGTTATTGCTAATGTTACGGTTGAACCACCTGGTCCGTATCATATATTTAAGGGCAACAGCACGCTCCCTAAGGGAGGCAGTGGTAAAACCAATAGGATTGCTGATGTTGGAGGCACAAGGCAGCCCCTCAGACCGCTGTATGTACCTGCTGTTGTTACAGAAAGGCCAGTGACCAGGCCAACGACTCGTCCTACACCCAGGCCAACAACTCGACCGACACCAAAGCTAACCACTAGGTATGTGCCAGTGACAACAAGGCCAGTAACGAAGCCGGTGACCAGGCCTCCACCTCCAACATCACCTCAACCTACAACGTTAAGACCTACACTACCACCACAAAGAACTCCTCTGATAACGACTGAAGAGCCTTTACGTGTTCCCATTGAAACTACATCTTCCCAAGGAACTACAGATGACAACAGGATCCAGCTAGATCCTCAGAAACCCCGGGGAGATGTGTTCAGTAAGTAATTCTACACATCCTTTCATTTATCAGAATTTGTAGATGCAGTGAGGTGAAAGCATGCACTGTACTGTTTGGGGTTTTTCTGGAACTTTATCAATGAGAACAAAGACATGAAACTGAAAACGGTCATATGGTAAAGCTGCACAAATAATTGATTTTATTACTGAACAAAAATACCAGAAGTTCTGAAGCAATTCAACCAAAAATTTCGTATTTTTTTTTTCCTAAAATTATTTGTGAGTATATTATCCTGTATAAGTGCTTAACTTCATTACACTTTCAGATGAAAGTTTTGGGGAAATGAAAGATGTTTTATTGAAAATTATTGAAATGCAACATAACTCATAAGTGGTCAGTGGATTCAAATTCAGGGAGTTGAGAGTCACTCTTAGCGTATTTCCATAGCCTTATGAATGGTAAGAAATGGGACCGTGTCTGATTAACTAAAGACTGTTATGTCACCTATATTGTATGAATTTGAGTAGTCTTGGATGTTTATGACTAAGCAATGGGAAAATTACATAAAAATAACATAGAGGCTAATTTTATGGACTGCATCAATGAAAATGGATATATGAAAAGCTGAAGATAGCAAAGATTCTCATAGCATGAACACATGTCATTTTAAGAGCTGCTTTGAAATCTACAGCACCATTTCTGCACCAGCTTTAGTGCATACCACAGAAGACATTACTGTCACATGCCGTGTTACACATATCTGCCAAGAAATACTCAACACCCAATTTCATCTTTAGTTCTGCTGCTAATTTTAGAGACAGGGAGGGTGTGTTGGATCAGCCCTTCTCCTTTAGCTCGTTGTACGAAAACTGCTGAAGCAATGTAGTAGGAGGAGAAGTTTGCTGTCTCAGAGCAGGTGTACAAGCAACGTGGGAGTTTTCTTCTAGTTGCTTTGGCATCTGTGTGGTAAGTTCTTGGGCTGTGTTCTCTTAGGTCATTACACAGTGAAATATTTTCTTCCTTGTACAAAGCGTGTTTTTTTTTTTTTTCCCTGTTGATGTTTTATCTGTTGTAGACAAGTTTGATAAATTTAAAATGGAGACAAAAGCTGACTTAGAATTTGGGAAGATAAATCCTGGCACTACTCAGAGGAGTGTGCTTTTGGCTTTTTCAAGGTTATTTTTTAAACAATCTATATGCAGTTGAAAATATAAAAATGTTTTGATGTAAAATTCTAAGAAGAAATACAGCAAAGACTCCCAAAACTTGATATAATGGGAACCAATAGTTAAAAATACAGAGTTCTATGGCAATTATTCTAGACTTTAAGCATTGCACTTCCCAGGTGTCTCGTGTTGCAAGTGTTCTTTGGAATTCTAAAGCAGAGGGATAGTTTTCAGCTATTTTCATGGAGTCATAACAATCCTCTGTATAAATCTTATTATTTATAATTAGTCTTTCTGTATTGTCCCCAGAGGCTAGATTTTGAAGTTAATGCTTACATATGCCTCAGATACAGGGGTCTGGAAAGGGTTTTTAAGTTTGTTTTCTGACTGTAAGCTTACGTTATGGTACATATAACAAACACAGGGAAAAATGATCTTTGCGAAGTGTTTATCAACTATTTATTTAGGTCAGCTGCCACCCTTTGAGGTGTGGGATTATACATACATAGCTTCAACAGCTTCAGTGCACAATACAGCAGGATTTCAACAGGTCATGCACCAGCAACTCTTGACTGGCCTCAGTAGGTAGTACAGGGACAGATAGCTCCTCAGGTCAAGTCAATAGGTAGGTGTCTTTAATCTCATATTATTTCTTCTATCCCCTGCTAAAGATATACTTGATATACATATGTGTGTGATATAACTGCGCTCTAGACGATAGGAATTTGCATGATGCTAGTAGTGTGATCCTTAACGAAGCTGGTGTCTTTTTTTCTCTCCCTCTGTTTTTCTCTCCTTTCTGCTCTTTCTTTTCTCTCATTTCTCTTCTGGCCACTTTGAAAGTATCACCTAGGTAGTGGTCACGGGTGTCTCTTCCCACCTTCTCCCAGTCCAAAGATGTTTATCTAGGAAGTGCACAAAAGCATTTGTTTAGGATTTGAAACCTGTGGTCAGGTGCAAAACAGTTCTGTTCCAGAAGAATGTGCTACGTTGTCGAGGAAAGCGCTGTTAAGACAAGGCAGAACTTTAAACTGAAATAACTGGTAACATTTAGCTAACCTCTGATGCGCTTCTTATCTGCCATGTGGATGTGCCAAACCCTCCCTACCTCCAAAAATGTTTGTGGATTTTCACTTGCCTCTGTATTTCCTCAGGGAAGGGGCTTTTTCAGTGAATTCCTTCAGCTCCTTTAAAACTGTTGCTGTTTTGACTCGCCTACATCAGACATCTTTGCAGTGTTCCTGGGTTGTGGATATGAGCTAATTTAGTTTGGCTTATACTGAGCCTCTTTAGGTTCGTTTCCTCACACCATCTGCTTCTCCAGCTGAGGCAGCAAAGAAGCTCGTTCTCAAAAATGAATTTGCACTGTGGTGCCCATATTTCTGCCTGAAAAGAGAAGTGAAAGCCTCGCTCTTGCTGCCTTTGTTTCCCACAGGAGAATGCAGACAGCAATTCAGTCATCTTGTGACACTCTTTGTCTTGGAAAACAGAGGAGGGAATTGATGTTAGATCCACTCAGATCGTGAAGTAGGACTTACCTTCAGTTTTGTTAAGTCTTCAGAAGAGTTACGGTGTCTTTTTAGATGGCTGTTTCCTTGTTGTATCCCAGAGAGTCACAGAGGGTGTTGTTTTATCACACAAGGATGGGCAAAACCCAGCAGAGAGAGCACCGTAGCCGGCAACCACTGGCAATTCTGGTCTTCCAGCCTTTATCATCTGCTGAAGACCTCAGTATTTGAAGCTGTGTTTTTAAACTAGGTTGTTTTGTGATGCATGGACTTTTTACTTCCTTTCCCCCCGCCTCAGGACCTGAAGCCTTAGCCAGGCCTTGACAAAGCAGCGTGACAGTAAACACCGCTTTGCTTAGCCACCTGAAGAGGTGGTACTTCTGTTAGGCCGTCCATGGCAAAGGGGTAGCTGGTGCGCTGTACGCTGACCGATGTCCTCCTGCACCAGACCAAATCCTGCAAACGTCCTGGTGGTCTGGGATTGGTCCACATCAGGAGAGGACATGTGCCTGGGCAAGCGTACCTGTCTTCTGCAACATTCTCTCAAATTTTAATTTTTTATTATTTAACTTTTTCCTGAGCTTACGCTTGGTGACTTGTTGCTCCCTGTTTTCTCCCTTCATTTTTTTTTGACCGCACACTGAGTAAACCGGTCCTGAGCTTTCACTTCCGAGCACTCTTAAATGTGGTGCTCAGCTTAAAACCAGCTGAGGACCAGTGAAATTGGTCTGTTCAGTGATGACAAAGAGCACAAATGATAATCACATTGATAATGTTATTTAAATGGTTTTGCTGATTTTGAAAGGTATTGGGTTGTTACTTTTCTTTAGATGCTTTACCCTTTTTCTAAAAATGCCTGCAGTGACTTTAGGGAGCTGCTTTTTCAGAGAACAAAAAAATGAGTATTTTTTAAAATGGAATTCCTACATTTGGCCTTTGAACCACTTAGTCAGATGCAGACAGTGGAATCTGGCACCAAGGATAATCTTCTCCTGATATGGATATGGGGGGGAATGGCAATGAGGGAGGAATGCAGCGATGGCTTAATATTTAACTATTTCAGGACTGCTACAAACGACAGTGAAATACAGAGGAATCTCTTCTGGTTACTCAGATGAATAAAGTCTCTGACAAATAGAACGAACTTCTCAATGAGGCTCTGAATTTCTGCTGCCATTGGGATCTGGGTGATAAGCATTAAAAGCAGAAACTTAAAAGACAAAGCACAATACCAGATATCAGCAGAGCAACAACAAAACCCCTTATCTGTATTAAAAGATAGTTCAGCAATTTTCCTTCTTAGCCCTTAGCGGAGCTGAAAAGATTGGAATTAGGAGACTTTTCTCATAACAGCTATTAAAAAAATTTAAAGATTGGATTAAAACTCGATTCTTTCCGCTCCCCCTTTCAATGACTGGAAAGTCGTTAGTGCAGTAAATGCAGTTATGTGATCCTTGAAGCTGTTGAAAAAAGGGAAATGCTAAAAGCAAAGAACGTGGCTTTTGTTATTCCTTGATATCATTAGAGTAGCATCGTTTTACAATAGCGTTTCATTTGTCTTCACCGTCCCGGCACCGATGAAAATGTCTATGTCTTAATATTTAAGCATTTAAGATAGGCACTTTGTTCCTGTTTGGAGCTAAATCATAAGATCTAGGAGTCTTACAAATCAGACCCTCCATCAGTCGTCCAGCTAGTTTTATCCCCCGAGCTGACAGGCAAGCTTCTGTAGACTACTTACTTTAGCTGTGTTTCCCTGAGACTCACTTGGCACTCTGCACCTCCTGAACAGCTGCTCATAGGAAAGCAGGTTACTTTTCAGAAAATCTTCTGGAAAGATCTATAATCAGATGTTTGATTTAGGTCAAAGTTAGAGCCTTGTGACTGCCTGAGAAATGAAAGATTGGACTTCAGAGCGGTCGTACGCTAGCACCATCTTACCCTCTTACGCCAATGGTGCTGTGGTGGGTGGGACAGTCCAGGAAAGCCCTTCCTGAAATAATTCCCGCTGCAGAATTTGAGTCTGCGGAGTTCTAGGGAACGCATCCTGGACACTGCAGGTATCCAGACAAAAGGGTGACGTGTACCTCTCTGATGCCCCTTCTTTTTAGCCCAGCATATATCAAAGTCTTCCCTGGAGGAAAACAGGATGTATTCTTGTTTAGTAAGTCTGACTGACCTCTGGGCTACCCTTCCTTGTAGCCACTTTCCCCTGGTTCTGCGTGAGATCTCTTCACTTGTGGGGTTTTTCTGGAAGGGAAATTGAACAACTTTCAACTGTAACTATTCAGTCAAAAAATCTTTGTCCTTTTTTGTTGTTGTTGCTGTTTTTAACAAATGGGAAGCTTGGCCATGATTATTGTGTGGAATGGAATTGCGTAAGAACGTAGTGTTTGTTGTAAGGCAGAACGCCGCATTATTAATAGTAATAACAATTACTAATAAGATGAAGCTGCTCTCCATGTTTTGGTTTGGTTTTGTAACACCAAAACAGTGTTTATTCTGTAATTACAAGTAACCTGACATAAGGACGCACCATCTCTTATACTCCCAAACTCAGCAATTAGCAAGTAAATGGGGGAAGAAAAAAAAAAGTCCTACTGTTTTCCCAAAGGATTAAAAAGCTGAAAAGAAATCAGTCTTACGCAGTTATTAAACGTTCCCCCCCTCCCCGCCCCTTCATGCATCTATGAAGAACTTAGCCTGTGAACTTTGAGAATATCGTAGTGTTGATGAATTGGCTCACTCAGAGCTTATAAAATCCTCCAAGAAAAAGAAGCCAAGTTTATATTTAACAAGCTTTATCAAACCATTGCAGTTAAGTGAAAAGCACACTGATACGCTATATAAAGTACACAGAAAGGGCTTGGAAGTCTTGCAGAAAATAATTGTGCCAAATACTTTCTCCCACGATCGCCACTCAGCACATTAGTCGTCGTAGCAAAAAGAAGTGTACACATGGATCGTGTTTTGAATCCTGCATCTCTTACGGTAACTCTTGTTTCGTATCGAGTGCGCATTCCTCTTGTTAGGTTTGAGCGCTGAAGTGACTGGTTTAAAGCTCTGCAACACGTTCTTCTAGAAGTTCAGAACAGCAGTGTTTGGAGAGGACTTGAGAGAAAAGTTTTGAAGAAATATTTTTTTGTAGAACTTTAATTATAGGCAACTATATTGACTTTAATTTGGAGAATGCTTGTATGCATGCACAGATGTAACTCAGATTTGTATAAAATAGCAGTGCATTAGAAATGGTATTTTAGTAAGTAAACTGAAGTAGTTTGGTAAATAAATTCCTAATATTTCCTGCAGTATTTTCCATAAACAAGAGCTATGGGGGACTGGGAAGGGGATCCCCACGGCAAGCACATACCTTGAGACCGTGACCCCTGAGTATCCCAACAGGCGTTGAGCACGGCATGCTCTCTGCCGCAGTGTTCGTTTAGAGCCCTGTGCGTTCCTGTCTGTGGTCTGAGCCTTCGGTCCCTAAGAAAAACATAAGGCGCAGGGGAAGGTCAGGAAGATCTGGGGGTGCAGAGTGTTAAGTTCAGTGTCAACCTCGGTGAGAAGGGGACAGGGGCATCCCGTCACTGGTGGGTGTGTGGGGGCCTGAGGGTGATGGCACTGAGGTTCCTTGCAGGCTGACGCCCTCCTGCAGCTCGGGGAGAGGGCAGCTTGCTCTTCGTCTGCTCCCGTGGGCTGGCTGCTTCCCATCCCTGCGCCGTCTGGATGTGGCGGAGGTAAAGACACCTCAAGAAAGGGCTGCCTGTCCATTCTGGACCGGTACCTACAGTATGTATGAATGCTGCGCTCAGCGGTTTTGAAGCCAACTGACTACCTGTTCTTCATAGCGTAGGAAACGAAGTGTGTCTTTTTCCCTTAGCGCGGTCTGAGAAGAGGAAAGGCAAGGCGATAATCCCTGGGGGTGCAGCATCGATGGGTCTCATGCGTGGGGACTGTGTTCCACGGGGAGCAGCAGCCTGCAGGGTGGTTGTAACGCGAGGGCTTATCTAAGGCGAAACCGCAGTCAGAGCGCTGTCCTGCCAGAAGTGACAGTGGGTAACGTGGAGGATGCTGTTAGTTCAGCAGCTTTGTACATAAATACTCCTGCAAAATTTGCTGTCCCAGGTGGGTGGCCACAGTAAGCCCAAGAAATGGAATTACCAGTTGTTAACATCCCTGAGCAAACACACCGCAGCTGAATTTAAATGGTGCCGATAGCGGCTGTGTGTACCGCGGCGGCGGTGCCCTAGGCACACACAGTTCATACGCATCCCTGCTCCCTAAGCTGCTGCTCGTCCATGACTGTCATGCAGCGGGAGTGATGTAAGAGCGTGTACGCCGTTACGCGTCAGAACAGCTCATACTGCCGCGAGCAGCCCTGTGCAGGGGGGACGGATGGCAGCTGCCCTGCTTACGGAGCAGCAGAGGTCTTAGCAAAGACAGCAGGATGCTGCTGGGGGGACTAAGGGTGAACGATGGTTTTGGAGCATTCCTGGTCTGATCCCCCCCCCCGCCTAAGGTAAAAAGGATTTTTTTTTTTTTCCACTAGATAATTGAATATAGTATTTGTGCATAAATGTACTGCAGGGTGATTGTTGGCCTGGGTGGTGTGGCCACTATTTGTAAGGTTTCTTTCACATTTGTAAAGTTTCTTTCATGTTAAATCTCAGAATTCTAATCATGTAAGCAAAAAACCAGATTGAACAAAGCAGCAAACATATTATTACAGACAATATATCCTTAAAAATTAACAGGCCTTTACTACCCAAGCCAACCTAAAGTCCCAAGTGCCTGTTTGAGCATTAATATCCTAGACTGCAAAGAGACAAAATCCAAAATCTACAAAGGATTAAAAAAAAAAAAACACAGGGGAAAAAAAAAAAAGAAGAGATGCAACAATTCCAAAAATGACTATAATATTAAGGAGTTAAGCAGTTTCCTACAGGCTTCAAGCTTTTTATTTATCTATTTTTATTATACGACATTTCCATCCAAGATCTGTAGCTGGTAATATTACTTTTAAAATACATTAGCATTTGGTCGACCTTCTGTCAGGCTGCTGATTTTGTCCTAATTCCAAAAAGCAGGAAGCTACTTCATTCTTATTTTTCGTTTTCCTCTGTCTTCTGGCTTTAGAGGAGCTCTTGCAGCCCTGCTATTTCCATGTTGTCCTAGCGCAAAAGAAGTTCCTTTTTACCTTTGATTTGATTTCCTGAAAACAGCAGCCCTTTTTTTCCATTTAGAATTGTAAATCATCTCAATTCTTTTTGTTCTCGCTTGCCCAAGAAGCCCGCAGAGACGCTAAGGTACTTATTTTAGCACTGCAAATGGGAAACATGTCAAGTTTTTACTAGATAAGGCCCTTACAAATGCCACAGGTGTCGGAGGTGTCCATAACATCTAAGGACGTGTCTGAAACACATTACTCCTGTTATTAATGATGCGCTAGACCTGCCTCTAACAAACAGAGGCATTTCCAAGACAGCTCTATCCAGTGCGAGCTGTTTACCTCTAGTTGACAGCTGTCCGTCAGGCATGACATCGGTGTGTTATTTCTGGAGACTGAGCCTGGCACAGCATTTTCAGAAGCGAGTGGAAGCCTTTGTATTCACCTGACTTTGGCAGCCGTCGTTCCCACAACGACCTCTTAAACTTCAGGTTGTTCTGGCTGCTGAATGTCTCATAACCTTCGGGCCCGTCGTTAATCCCCGAGCGCATTCCTTCCAGCAGCTGAAGGAAAGCCTGCGTTGGAAAGCAAAAAGTACAATTACAGTTGAATTCCAGCTTCCCCTCCAGCTCTTCCTTCTCAGCTCCCGGTACAATCCCGGTAATGGTTTAGGGAGCGCTCATCCTGCGCAGACAGAGGGACGTACCGTCGAAGGGTGGGTGTGCGTGGGGCCCCTTCCGAACACCGCTGCTCCTGTTGAGGTTCTCCTATCAACATCTGGGCAAGGTGAGTGGGTAGGAAAGGGTGAGCAAGGGCTTTAGTGTGGCTTTATTTTATTGAGAAACCACTATCTTTAAAAGTGCATGTGGAGGGGAATACTGTGCTGCCAGGTTAAAGCTTTTTTTTGCTTCCCCCTCCCTGGTTAAAAAGGCGCTTTCATTTGAAGAGCCTTTAGCAGATTTGGAATCACCTTTTTACAGTGCTCAGATAAATGTTACAACATAAATCATAAATCACATAGGCATAAAGTTTATGAATCTTCATGTCAGATATAATTAAACATATTGACTTCTCCAAGAAAAGCACAATGCCCAGCGCTGCTCTGCTGTTTTTTGTTAAAGATAAAGGTAGTTAGTGATCTACTTCCTTATCTCATTCATTTCTGAAAAACTGTTTTTCTCGCAGTTCCCCGCCAGCCTGGAGTGAGCAATAATCTGTTTGAAATACTTGAAATTGAAAGAGGGATTACCGCCGATGAATTTGAAGCAAACGATGACCCAGGTAAAGATCACGCCTCCTCTTCAGGGCCTAGGGTTTGGGATTTTTTTGAGATTTCTTGGGTTTTTATACATTTTTACAGGCTTCCTACATCTTGTGGCCCTTGTTTAAATGATGCTTTTTACAAAGAAAAAAACTCACCACCTAAGTGAACTTTTATGGAGTTTTATTTCCTAACAGATTTAGCACAAAAATAGTGTGAATTGTTAATAATAACACTAGCATCCTTTCTATTATTTTAGTATTTTTGTAGATTCTTTTTCTAGTGCTCCTTCTGCTGCATTTAATTTCCATATTTACTTGCTCCTGTCAGCCACAAGAGCAACTGCTGTAGTCCCTCAACCAAAACAATCTCCAAATCACGTTGGTTTTTTGACCTTCTGCTCTGTTCTGCCTAGGTGTGCCGGTGCACAGCTGTAACTTTGATAGCGGACTGTGCGGGTGGATCAAGGACAAAGATGACGACGTCCACTGGGAACCAGTGAGAGATGCGTCAGGTAGGACGGCTACCTGTGTACGATCACATCCTGTACCTGAAAAACCACCCAGCCTTGAGGCTGATGACAGTTCTCACGTTTTGATGAATTTACACAGCTTCTGTTCCCTTTGGTTCTGGGATATACTTCACACCCACACCTCTTCTGTGTGTAAAAAATCAAAACAAACAGAGGGATTCCCAACATGAAGGAGCAATTGAGAATTTGCACTTTTTATCATAGCTGGTATCTTTACAAGAGGAATGTCTCTGAAGGAGTAGTAAATGTACTCAGTAAAAGATTATCTGTCTTAAAAGAATCAGAAACAACAAAAATGTGGACTAGAGAACAACTTTTATTTATGGTGAAACAAAGCTTATTTTTCAAACTACCACACAAACATAATTATTTCTGTATTATCAGCAAAATTATAGAAATAGTCTTTGTTCTGCTGCCAAATATAATGTTCCAGTTTAATTTTATTGAATTTTACTCCAACTTACAGCAACCTGTATATAGGACAACTGTTAAATCACAGGAAGGAAGAGAAGTTAGGTGCTCATATGCACAGACTTCTGAAAATGGGTGTGTTTGGGATGGTGAGAGGTGAATGAATTTGAGCGGGGAGCGTGTGTACTCGCCACTTGGAGGACAGGAGAAGACTGGTGTTGGCACCGGTGGTCAGCCAAGGCAGGAACCCCTCCCGCTCCCACGCCTCGGCCGCTGTAGTCCCAGCAGAACTGTCCATCTGCACTGCTGGCACTGGGTTGTATTTTGTCCCCTGCTGGTTTTACTGGATGGCACTGGGAGGCTGGCTGGCCTTGCCTGCATACCCTTCCCCCCACAGCGCCGGGGATTAGACACACATCTCTGGCTCCGCGTAACGATGGGATTACTTCAGACCCAGAAGAGCAGCCTTTGAAGTGCACAATGCTTACGTTATCTGAGGGGATGGCGGACTTGGGGAGGAAACGCGCGCTCAGGCGGTAAAACGTTACAGGTTAAGTTGAGGGAGGCTGAGGGCGCAGAGAGCCATTTTCCTTGCGCACCACCTCACCGGAGATGTCCTTGCGCTGCCACTGCTGAGTTTGCCATCCCAGGAGGTGACCCCGTACCTTTTCCAGGGGCAGTGCTGTCTTCACTCGCCGGGCCGGCCCCCTCCCCACCCGAAGGTGTGCTCTGGAATGGCCTGTGCCCAGGAAAGACTGGGAGAGCAGCGCTCCTTCCCCCGGCCGGCGAGGAAACGGGGAGCTGGGTCCTGCGAGCAGGGCGGCGTTCTGAAAAAGATCGCACACAATTCAAACAGCTTGGATTTAAAAACGCTTTGTTTCTGAGAAAGTCAGTCACTCAAAGCTCATTCATTATCTGTACTCAAAAATAGTTGTTAATACACAGTAAGTTCCAGAACTATGATTTTTAACTGGCTTTTTTTTAGACTTTTTTTATTTTTTTTCTCTCCTGCATTGCTTCCCAGTCAGGGACAATCTCAGCTTTTTATTTCCTGCATACGTTCTGCTGCTGTTGACAGAACCTGTTAAAACTAGTCCCTTGAAGTCCCCCACCCCCTCCCTCCTGTCTGGAATACCTTGTTGCAAGGATTTATTTTCACAGCTTGTTCCCCAGTGTTTGCTTTCACCTTTCAAAGTTTGCTATTTATTGGTTTATCAGAATCTGCATTTTGAAAGGTGCCACGCTGAAGCCTTATAAGCTTATCTTGCACGCACAAAATGCTGATTTGAGGGGACCTTCTCCTGCAGGGGCTTGCCCACAGATACATTGGCTTTGTGCTTACCTAAATCTGTTTCCTATTGATTGGATTCAGTCACTGTAACTATCTGAAACAGATGCAGTTAATGAGTCAAGTCAGTACTTTTGTAGTGATAGACTTGTATCTACAACAAACAGGTGCAGTTACTTAAACTCTGTTATGCTTATTTTAGTGACTTTGATGCAAAAACAATGCGTTAAAAAAAAAACAACCAAACAAAATACTGAACCGAAACAAACCCAAAAAACTTTAATAGATCCTTGGACAAATGGATCTCACTTCATGCCCAAACGCAGATCTGGGGCCCCAGACAGCAGCATAATACTTGGCTTTGTTCAATCTCATTGAGGCCAAAGAACCTAAGAACCCGCGTAGAAATAGTGAATTGGAGACAAGGTTGGCTTTCCTTTTGAGTGTGTGACAAGCCCTGGTACACTGTCATTAAGTCTCACAGCTTTTGAGGGAAATCATTGTGGCTTTCAAAAAGCAGCTTTCAAAAAATAAAGCTCCGGGTGAGTAGTAGCAGGGCAACAATTCAACTGAAAAATATTTTTCTATCCTATAATTAAGTAAAGACTGTGTATGCCAATAATATTACAAACCTCCAATATTTCTATATCATTGGTTTCAACTAAGGAGCCACCTTTGCCTTAAGTTCATTAAACCTTGATTTTTTGATTAAAAAAAGATTAAAAAATCTGATCTCATAAAAAAAAATAATTCCTAGGTTCAGAGAAAGATAAGATTTTTTATTTATTTTTTTTCAAAGTGAACCCTCCTCCCTCTGCTAATTTCAAATTTTAAAGCTATCATCCACCTTGGAAAAGTTTTAATGAAAAGTACAAAGGAAAAATACAGGTGTGGGTTTTCTCCAAGATACGAAGTCTCATTTACTGTATTTTTAAGTGCCTGTGTGAATGGGCGCGTGGGACTTACGGAAGTATATGCCTGTTTGGTTTGGTGGGTTGGGTGGTTTGTTTGTTTAATGGATATTGCCATACCTGACATCCTCTACTTTTCATGTTCTGGGTGTTTTTATGAAGGCAGCTTTACTTTCTACATGATCGGAGATAATAGTAGGGTTTTGAATTAAGTATGTATGTTCACTGACAACTTAGTACCGTTAGAGAAGACTTCAGGGAGTCTATCAAGTTAACAGCCATTTGGAAATCATTACTGTTTCTAGCTTTCTGTATCGAATCCAGATTAAGAGTTTAAATTATGGCTAAATAAAAAGGGTATCCATGTTTGCAGATGGATACACTTTGAGACTTAACACAAGTCCCAAACGAAAGGCAAGGACAGAACCGTAGCTCAGTTAGATGATAACATTGACTCTGGCCTTCTCCTTCACCTGTCCCATAGCAGACAACTGCAACTTACAGGTCCCCATAAAGGTACACAGGAGCTCTAACCGTGCAGTCACCAAGGGCTCGTCAGAAATGAAGCAATACATGGAATTTGCGTTTTCAAAACAAGTATTATTTGCTTTGTAAAAACAAAATGAGATGGACAAGACCTAACGCGGTACTAATGTGAACAGAAGACCAGCACTGTAACTCTTACCCCACAGGAGGCAGATCCATTGGTTCTGGTTCATGTTCCTGCACCTCTGTCTATCCCTTATTTAAGGCTCACTGGACCTTGTGGAGCCCTTTTTCATTTTTTGATTTTTTAATGACTCTTGTGCATTTGGTCCTGCAACACATTAGAATGAGGGGAAAAAAACCCAACATCAAAAAACTAACCGCCTTTTCTTTTTCAGGGGGACAGTATCTTACCATCTCTGACCCCACAGGCAAAGAAGGAGGGGTCGCACATCTCATCCTGCCCTTGGGTCCCACGGCTCAGGCCGGCGACTTGTGCCTGTCGTTCAGGCATAAGGTTCCTGGACCACATTCTGGTGCCCTCCAAGTCTTTGTAAGGAAAACCGGTGCTCACGGACCAGCCGTTTGGGGAAGAAATGGTGGCCATGGCTGGAGACAGACACACATAACTTTACGAGGACTAGGCCTCAAGAGTGTAAGTACCGACACATGTGCTGCCTTTTGGGGTTTTTTGCATGAGACGCTGAAGACACTTAGTGTAGCACTGGACTGTTTGTCTTCTGGCTCCACTTTCAGCCTCTGTTTTTCTACTTTGACCCCTGCCAGTGGAATCACATTAAGGATAAGAGAGTCATTGTGCATTTTTTTTTTCAAATTAGTTTTATGCAAAAAAAAATAAATCCTACCTACAGCAACAGACACATAGGAAACTACAAAAGGGCCTGCACTGAGCTACCTTGTGCAGCCTCTTTTAAGGGAATCACCATGTAGGAAAGAGCAGCCTAATGGACAATGGCGTACTGTACCTGGATTTCCAAAAAGCCTTTATTGAGACTTCTCCTGCTTTAAAATAATACAGTGCCATGAAATAGGAAGCATCATCCCCTGTGGATTAGTAACTGGCTAAACCAGGGCAAAGATGTTGAAAATAAATAATTTTTGATAATGCAGGGAGGTTACATGTGCAATCTCACATGGTTTTATGCTCTTCAGCATACCTGCAGCTGATCTGGCCAATGTTGACCTAACTATGCCAATAACACAAAATGGTTGAGCGCAGTCAAAAGAAGCTGTCTGAAGCACCATGGAGAATCTTTTAATACCTGGAAATCCTAGAAACATTGGGTGATAAACCGATATCAAAAGCTCAGCATTTTTCTTCGACCTCTGCTTATCTTTGAAGGTAGTTTCTATTTCAGGTCTGAAGGAGGGGCTTGGGTACTTCAGAGCCTGTTTTGCTCTGACTTACTTAGATATCAGGTGGTCTAAAGAGTTCACGCTTCATAATGTTCATGGTGGGAGCAGGCTATAACGCCCACACGTAGTCTATAGTTCTAAAATTAATATTAGAGCTGTAATTACTGCAGACAATTTTCCAAAAACTTTACCTCAGCAATAGTAACAAAGATGCCTGACCTTCTGTGAGCTGTAAATGAATGTGGAGATTTAGAACAGGTGAACAACGTATTTGCCACGTGCTTACCCTTTTTCTCTTTTAACACTTCTGGCAATCCTCAGGTCTGTCTCACCTGATACAGCAGTTCATTAAATATATTTATATTTTATATGTATCTTTATATCTATTTAAAAGAAAAAAAAATGAGTTTGAGAGACCCCAAAGAAGATGAGCAGTTCCCCTTTGCACTGTCCCCTGCCTCTCCCGACCACTTCAGCAGTAGCTGCCCGCAGGGCTTGCCCACCATAACCGATTTAATGGGGGGCCTACTGGAAACCCGAGGAGAATATGAATGGAGACCAGAATCCTTCATCACACTTTCTAATGAATTAGTTCTGTGCAAATTATTTCTAAAGTACACCCAAAATCAGTCATTACTAAAAAAATTAATTCAGTGTATTCAACGTAGAGTTTCTCTGACCTCCTCTGTTCCTACTCCTTATTTAAAAGAGTGCTTTCATCAAGCATCCAAATTATTTTTCACCACTGAATTTCTGGTCTGTGAATCTCTATTAACTCTTTCCAGCTCAATGATAACAGCAGACTCTTAACGAAGTTCTGCTGAGGGCTTTGAAGAATTTTTAAGCCATGGACAAAAACACTGACCGTATTAAAGAGTTCAGGCTTCTGAATCTACAGCAGTAGTACAGGTGAGCAATACTGATTTACAGGAAGTGTTTCTTAATCTCTGATTTGTGCTCCAGACCTTCTAGTCAAGCTTCATATTTGTTGGATTTCCCCTGCTCAGGCTTAATCTGGACTGCTAACGATCTGTGTAAATCCATGCCCAAACTTCTGCCACCATTTTGTGAGGAGCCGGTGCTTCTGTAGCTTACCATGAGTCTGCAGGAGCCAGAATTTGTTAAATAAAAGATGGGCGTTTCTAGTTCCCACAACTAAGGCAGCTGCAATGGAAAGCTGCTCTATTAGACATTTTCCAGAATACAGAGAATTTTATGTTTGCCATGAGGGACAGTGAATACAAGGCAGAGATGATAGGCAGAAAGCACCCGAGATTCTCTGATGTGGAAGTTCATCTCACCTCGGCAGATGGTGCAAGTGGAACAACTCTGTCCTGAGCTGCTTGTTCTTCACAAAGCTCCTGCCAAAGAAGCGAAGAAGGGAGAGGATCAGAAATAGAAGCCACAGCCATAACTCTGAGCAGAATAAATAGGTTTTTGTGAGTCAGTGACAACTGCCCGAGCGAGCTTCTGCTTTTGGTTTCTTACTGTTGAGACCTTTCTGAACCAAAGCTTCTTTCATTTTACTTTATTTTGGCACTCAAGCTGTTCTATTTCTCTTCCCAGGTTATTTTCAAAGGGGAGAAGGGGAAAGGAAGAACTGGGGATATTGGACTAGACGATGTGATCTTGCGGAGAGGACGCTGCTCTGAAGAGCATTAGCAAAGACAATGGACCAGCAGGGTCATCTCCTCTAGCCTTTCTTGTGCTACTGTGTACCAGGCTTTGAAACAGAACTGCACAAAAAAGAAGGTGGAGAGTGACAATTTCTTTGTGGTCTGCTAAGTGCAATCTCACTGAAACTTCACTTAAAAACATGGAGAGCACCTCCCAGGATTCAGGAACCCCAATCCCATGCTGGCTGTTTCTATTAATCCTTGCCCCTAAATCCTATTTTGTGTGTAATAACTCTATTCCCTGTTAAGCCTGGTGAGTACTTACACAAAGAGCACTTCTGAAAAAGGGAGAATTAATTACAAGTGGTGGCAAAAGAAAGCTCCAGCTCAGAAAATTTTAGTGTTAACTGATAGTTGTTATCTTCCCATAGGGCTGCTCTTTCCTTGATTAGATTTGAGAGACAGTGGGATTGATCTGCCCTCAGAGTCACCTCAGATTAGCAGAAGCCTGGACCTGAACTTTGGCTTACTGCCATTGACCTTTGAAGAAGGGTTTGCTTCATATTAAATAGCATTTATTTTGGTGTTGTATCTGTATTAACGACAAGCAGTTATATAGTGTAGGCACTGCATCCTGTAATATTGCTACTGCTGTGTTTTGTGTATATGTGTATGGTTACCAACGTATTTAATATTTACAGACTCTAGTTGCAAGGTAGTTGGCAGCTGTGCTTTCTTGTACAAGAGAGGAGCTCAGCGTATTCTTTGCTCCCGCTGGTCGTGCCAATAGCTGCATTACCAAAGTCAATTAATGGTGCTCTTTGAAAAATGCTTGTGCAGTTTTTCATGTTGTAATATGCTGAAGGCAAAAGACCAAACCCTCACCTGATGTAGACTGGCATCTGATAACGCTGTACGAGTTTGCATTTAGCTCAGGAGCGAGCCCTGAAGACCTCTCAATCCTGCAAGGAACTCCTGGTGCAGCTGAAGAGGGAGCAGCCCGGAGAAGGTGACTTCCATCTTGTAAGGCTGAGCCCGTTGACACGACCAGGAACGGTCCCTTCCCGCAGGTGGCACAAGCCTACACGTAAGAAAAAGGGCGGCTGCGTTAATACTGTACGAACAATTCAGACCATGAAATGCCTTGAGTGATCTTTGTCAAGTGTCCATATTCCATCCAACCCTGCTGTATATAATAAACATTTTGTTCTGTAGAACTAGGACAACTTTTAGCTCTAGCTGGAACTAAATATTGATCAGAACTTTGGACTAATTTTTTAGTTATGTATCATGCATGTGGTGTGCAGTTTCCCAGGGAATTCTTCTGTTTGGTTTTTTTTTTTTTAAATGAGGAACATCACCATCATTGCTGCTAACAATTCTAAATTTTGACAAAGTAATCGTGACACTTAAGAAAATAAAAAAAGATTGATAAAATGTTGTTAGTGGTGCAGCCTTAAAGCTTCAAAAATGTACATATCGAAGAAATAGGTCTCAGATCTTTTAAATACTTAAATCCAATGTAAAATAAATGTTATCTTCAAATCATGTAATAAAACCACCATTAAAAAAATTCACGTTAAGCCTTGCACAAAGTCCACAGAGACAGAATTGCAAGACCCTTAGAGGTCATACTCGAAACCCCTGTTTCTGACAAAGTACTCTTTTGAAAATATGTTTCCAGTTTGACACCTAGGACAAAGCACAGTATGTAGAGCGGAAGTTTATTTAACCAAACTGATAAGTTTCCTGCAAAACTGTATCAACAAACATTTTGAAAATGAATAAACAGTGCGTTTGTAAACATTTTTAAACTACGTTCCTTCAAATATGATCATGATCGTTTTCTCTTATGTTACTTTGTAATATGTCAGAAGTATTTGTGAATAGTTGAAATACCTTGTCCTTATTTTAAAGTAATCAGTAAAGGAGGCTGTTACTTGCTACTAATTGGAAATGTTGTTTTCATTTCTTGATCAAAAGCCTCATTTTTATTGCAGTGAAATGAACCAAAAGATAACAATGCAACCAAAGTGAAGTAGCTCTTGTTACCAGATTTAAAAATAAAGGTACAGTTTCACTATAATATGACAAAACATTATATGTATTATTCAAAAGGAAGAATGACAATTTTCAACCTAGCTTTTTCTAAGAACAGTTTCACAGGTAATTTCAGAGCTGCTGCAATATAAAATGTCCATTCTACAAGAAGCAGCAGCTCCCGTAGTTCCACACACACTACTGGACCCGCACAAACTGTTAAATTCTTGGGCGTCTAACACCATTAACACATTTTGGTCTGGTTCCAAAACGTGGATGAAGCTGGTCTTGACCATGTATTACTCCAGCTTTCTGAGACTCCCTGGTTAAAAACAGAAATCTGTGTCCTATCTATGCAAGACCAAAGGAGTTTTTTGCCCCTTTACAAATGGCCCTTAGAACCCAGAATTTGAATAAATTCAGAAGGTAAAGGGAAGGAAGTACTGGGGTGACCGGGGGAGGCTGTGGGGTGTCCGTGAATGCACATCATCGTTAACAATCAGCCAAGTGCTGCTGTAAAGCCTCGTTAACACCCACCTGAAGGCTCCGCTGCCGGGGGACACTGAGGTCAGTCTGTGAGTCTGGCTCTGAAGCAGCTGCTGTGGCTGTAGGTCCCTCACCTCTGGAGCTGGTTGTGCCCTGCCGCGCCGTGCTGTCACCTTCTCTCGGTGTTTCCGAAGAGGGAAGGCGAGGTCGGTCCCTGGTTCTGGTGTGACGACCCCTGTCCAGCTCTCTCCGTGCAGCCGCACACCTCAGCCAGGACAGAGCAGCTCCTGTCATTCGCACCGGAGCCTAGAAAGAGATGAGAATAGGGCCTCAGGTCTTCCTATGAAGAACCCCTCCTTTTAATAAAGGGTTTTAGCAACAAAAATGTAATAAGATATAAATTATATAAACTCTAATAAATAGGTAACTAACTGTGCCAAAAGAAATTCCTGCTTAAATACTTAGGCAAGCAGAAGAAATTGCACGAAATTCACATGAAAAGGTTTATCAAATGTACTGTATAACCTCTTGCCAACTCATAATGTAATGTTTTTAAAAGACATGTTAAACTTTTTTCCCCTAAAAAAGACTGAAAGTAAAGATTCATCATAAATTACAGGTGCTGTGACCAGTGGCAGTGTGCCTTTACTGACATCCGTGAGGACCGCGGAAGGGACAGTACAAGGTTTTGTTTCCAGGTTCACCTCCCCTCTCAGCAGGGCCGTGCCATGAAGTCCCGAGGAACAGTCCCTCTGGAGCAAAGCTGCCCGAGGTTGCCTCCAGTAAATTACCCTAGACTTGGAGGTTAAAACACTGGTTTTAAATGTAGTTGTCTCTCTATATACGCCCTGTTAGAGGTTGTTCCTCCCTGCAAATGAGCCACAGTAATTACTGTCACAAAGATTGCTAAAATCGGAGACTTTGGAGCAAGCTATGCGTTGTGACAGTCACCTTGAAACGCTGCATTTATACAACACTATAAACTATAGCTGCTGGTCTTTAAAATTTTAATTGTGACTGTTGGAAAGCTGGAGTCATTAATTGTCAACTGAGGCCCAGTTAAATCCTATGCAATTTTTATTTATATATTTATATCTATATCGCTATACCTCTTCCCTTGCCTTTTGCCCCTGCCCCGCCTTCAGGTTAAAAACTCAAAGAAATGGACTCACCAGATTTTTCCCTCTGCCAGAATGGTCCAAGACAGAATTCCCTATGTATGAAGCAAGATCACTGCAGCGTGCATACAATTCGGTTCAGTACCTGTGGCTTCTTACTGCAACCAATAAAAAAAAGCCTTTCAAAGAAAATTGGCTTTGAAACAACAAAAGGACTGGGAGTCTGTCTTAGCGACTGCCCATCTTTCTCTGATAATAATTGATAATGCTGATTGATAATGCTCAGCTTCCACAGACAATGCAAAACCTCTCGGTCTGGTGGCACAGTCACATAATCTTCCACTTGGTTTAAGAAAGAGTCGTCTTTCGGAATGGCTCAGTTTGTAATAATACCAACTTAACAGAAATGAAGTCCCCATGAACTCCACAGAGGCCACCGCTTTATCAGTCAATTCAACAGGCCTGGGACTGCCCTCAGGCCCTGAGGTTAGGCAGCACATTAACACCTGTACCCTACTATTAACTCTACACCCACGCGTCCACACTATTAGATGCCCTTCTCCCCAGCGGGGTGTCGATGCGGACAGCTGACCCCCAGGGTGAGCTGACCCCCAGCCATACCTGGAGCAGAGCTGGCTGGCGAGGGTTGATGCCGTGCCAGCGTTTGCTGGGAGAGCTGGAGCCCACGGGGCTCAACGTCGCCGCAGGTCCCAACCCCCCAGAACGGCACCCGCAGAAACAGCCCCGAACCCACCCAGCCGCAGCCCCACCGGGCAAGGTCTGATTTGAGCCATGAGAGGTGCGCCCTGTGCACTGCAGGCAGGTGAAGAGAGCGCTTTCGGAGGACGCAGCAGCGTGACACGAATGGCAAACCACATCCTTTCCTTCAGAAACGTTCTGCCAACCCCCGGTGCAAACGCACGCAGTTTACACAACTGGCCTGCTCTTAGCAAAAAGTACTTTGCAGACCGATGTATACAACAGAGCCAGCAAACAAGAAACCGTAGAAGGCCAGAGCTGGGACAGGTGGCACCAAAGCAAGAGGAGTGGGCACAGGGGAGGGGGAGAAGTTGCTGACCCCCCGCTTCAGCCCCCGCACTACCTCTCTCTATACAGACACCGCAGATCCCGAGATGCAGCTGTGGGACAGTCTCGCAAAAGTCCCGATGAATAAAATCCCAAGGATGCTTGGATCCACCACCCCCCCACCAGGGTCTGGTCCCTAGCAAGGGTTGTGACTGGTGTTCTCAGACGTCATCACACCTTCTTGTACCCCTGGGAAAAAACACTGACCCTGGCTACGGCCCTCAGGTCCTGCAAGGCAGTGAAATCAGCAGGGGAACAGCCAGCCCTGTTTCTTGGCTCTACCTCCAAGGTGCTTTCAGCCCGCGCAGCAGTCTGACCTGGAAGGAGGAGTTGCCTTTGGTCCCCCTCCTGCTGGCCCTCCATCGCTGTCTTGTCAGTCTTCCCCCTTACGGCACGTTCCCCATCCGCAGAGGCAGCACAATGGGACGCCCCACAGACACTCCTGCTGGAAAAGCTGCACGGTCCACTCCTAAAATACATTTTCCTCAGACCCTGCATCTCAGGTCATCACCCAGCTGCTCCACAGTGGTTCTGCCAAAAAAAAGGAATCAATGCCAATTTAAAGTACATTTTTAGAGGGTTTTATTCCCAGATGAGCACAATAATACTTGTGTAGCACAAGTGCTCAGACAAAAAAGATAAGCAGCCAGAAGTATACCCTGATACGTGATTGGTAACAGATCAAAGGCAACATCCAATTTTAAACTAAGGAAAAAAAAGCTGGCTGACTTAAAAGAACAAGTCTCTTGCCTATTATTTCGCTCCAGCAAATGTTGGAACTTACTCATTGGATCTTAGTACCAGCATTTTGGGATGTCAAGTGCAAGTAAACTTTCTCCCCTTTTTCCAGACCTTTCCATCTAGATACAAATACCGAGAGTGGCACAGTGAAATGTACTCTCACATCCCTGGGTTCAGGTCTAGCACAAGAGCAAGAGCTCCTCGTCTGGGATGTGTGTCACCCCAGCCGGTGATGGCAACACCAGAGCTCTCAGCAAAGACCATCTTGACGTCCAGCCCGATGTGAGTTGAGAAATAAACCCAAATAAGCACTGAGCAGCGCCAGTTATGCTTTTAAGTGAGGAAAATAACTGGAACACTGTCTAAGGCAAGAAATTTGATTAGTAGGATTGAGGAGTGTCCAAGAGAGACACTTTGACTTCCATCCCTCTGAAGTTCTGAATTAGGTCAGGAAATGTTGTCAGCTTACCTCAGTTTCTTGGATCAGTTGGAGAACAGGAGAAGTTGTGATCCCATGGCGCTCTTCAAAGCTTCCATGCCCAGGCAAGATGTTTAATTTTCTTTCTTAAATATCAAATAAGCATGATCCTTGTTAACAGTCCAGGGGATCTGTTTAGTCATTGTGCCGTGGAGTGTATAAACAAGGCTCGAAGGCACTGAAACTGCTCACTAACACTAAACCCCACAGCTCCCCAGTGTACATCAATTTACATAGAAACCAGGCACCTTTATTGCATAGTTAGAGGTGTCACTAAACTGTGAGCAATTCAGTCACCTTCCTGTCATATGCCACTGCTTCTATCCTGCTTCTGGCTGAACTCCGTTACCAAAGGCTGATTGCGAAAACCAAATGATGTTTAATTACCCACAAGGTACATCAGGCAGTTTTGTGGGGTGTTTTTGGCATTCTGGCAGCTCGGCTGTGTGTTAGCCAGCAGCCCTGGCACACTCACACGCTCACTGGAAAACTCGCTGTGAGTGACTCTGCCAGCTTTTATCAGAGTAAATCAGTTTGCCAAATAAAGATATGTGACTGGGGCTTGAAAAAAATATTTCATTAATACGAAAAATAGGCAGAGAAGGTACATGGTATATCAAGGGATGCCTTCATCACCATACGGCCTTTGATCAGCTTATCCCGGCGGTTAGAGAGCTAGACAAAAATTATAAGGGTTCAAATATGGCTCCAGTCCACAGGCCTCCCACTCAGGCTCTTCGTAACACTGTTCCTCGTTTTCTATTCAGCCATCCTCTCCCAGGACGTCACTCAGTCCAAACGGTGTGTTTGACGTCGCAGCACACACAAACCATCACTAACCCTCCCGGCTGGCTGGGACCAGGTGCGTGCAACTAATTTTTTAGATGTGTGCAATGCAACTCTATTCTCCTCTCAAGTTTTGTCAGAGGTATGAGCTGTGCTGCTGAAGAGATTGGGCAAATTCAAACTTTCACGTTCCCTGATGAAGATGAGGAGATTTTCCTTCCCTGACATGCAAGTCTGCTTCCTTCCTAATGAGGGACCTTCAACAGAGGAGACCCGTTCAGTACCACCCTCTGCTTCGACTGAAATTCCCTGCGTACTCCAGCTGGGTCCTAGCACACAGGCAGCAAACTGCACAAAACCCTACACGGGGCAATATCCTGAGCGTGCGGCAAACAGATCTCAACCCTGACCCTTCAAGAGGCAACAAGGGGTGAAACCACTGGAGGCACAAATGGGGAATGAAAGCAAACCTGCAACTGCACTCACCAGTCTGGGGCTGCAAAACAACTGGACACCATTTCTGACATGAAATGCACTGACACACGCTGCAACCAGTGAGTTTTCCAACGGTCGGTCTGTCCGGGACTGCCTGGGAACACAGCATCTCCAAACCACACGAGGCTGCCAACAGTGACACTACAAGGCAACCTTGCAGCACGCAAAATAATAAGTGAGGGGGATTTTCAAACCTCACTACTAAAAACATCCTTGGAATGATGGTTGCATCCCGACACTCAATATGGACACGACCCATGCTTCTCGTCTCAGTGACGGGGCAACAACTCCCTTAGGGGATGTGTATGGACTGCACAAATGAGCTCTACCCTTTGATGACCGCGCTTTCAGGAAGACAAATGTCTTGCACCCCAAGGAACTGCACAGACCTGCAGCAGAACAGGCACAGGCTGCTCCAGTGGTGTGCTGCTTTCGGCTGGGATGGAGTTAATTTTCTTCATACCCCCTGGTATGGGGCTGTGCGTTGGGTTTGTGCTGGAAGCAGTGTCGATA